>NW_024466404.1:0-6690 GCF_017591425.1 Ochotona curzoniae
GCCTGGGGACCCCGGCCGCCATGTGGCCAGGGCTCACGTCCCCGAGCGTCAGCCCCGCCCCTCTTCCCGGCCCGGGCTTGGGTCTAGCCACGCCCCTGGCGGCCCCAGCCCGGGGGTGGGATCGGCTGTACCTGCTCCCTGACGCTAAGCCCAAAGAGGGCCGCGCGTGGGGGTCCAACCGCCCCGACACAGTCTTCCAAGGGAGCGTGAAGACTGTGGGTTGCTTCCCAGGAGACAAGCTGGATTGCGCCTGGGGACCCCGGCCGCCATGTGGCCAGGGCTCACGTCCCCGAGCGTCAGCCCCGCCCCTCTTCCCGGCCCGGGCTTGGGTCTAGCCACGCCCCTGGCGGCCCCAGCCCGGGGGTGGGATCGGCTGTACCTGCTCCCTGACGCTAAGCCCAAAGAGGGCCGCGCGTGGGGGTCCAACCGCCCCGACACAGTCTTCCAAGGGAGCGTGAAGACTGTGGGTTGCTTCCCAGGAGACAAGCTGGATTGCGCCTGGGGACCCCGGCCGCCATGTGGCCAGGGCTCACGTCCCCGAGCGTCAGCCCCGCCCCTCTTCCCGGCCCGGGCTTGGGTCTAGCCACGCCCCTGGCGGCCCCAGCCCGGGGGTGGGATCGGCTGTACCTGCTCCCTGACGCTAAGCCCAAAGAGGGCCGCGCGTGGGGGTCCAACCGCCCCGACACAGTCTTCCAAGGGAGCGTGAAGACTGTGGGTTGCTTCCCAGGAGACAAGCTGGATTGCGCCTGGGGACCCCGGCCGCCATGTGGCCAGGGCTCACGTCCCCGAGCGTCAGCCCCGCCCCTCTTCCCGGCCCGGGCTTGGGTCTAGCCACGCCCCTGGCGGCCCCAGCCCGGGGGTGGGATCGGCTGTACCTGCTCCCTGACGCTAAGCCCAAAGAGGGCCGCGCGTGGGGGTCCAACCGCCCCGACACAGTCTTCCAAGGGAGCGTGAAGACTGTGGGTTGCTTCCCAGGAGACAAGCTGGATTGCGCCTGGGGACCCCGGCCGCCATGTGGCCAGGGCTCACGTCCCCGAGCGTCAGCCCCGCCCCTCTTCCCGGCCCGGGCTTGGGTCTAGCCACGCCCCTGGCGGCCCCAGCCCGGGGGTGGGATCGGCTGTACCTGCTCCCTGACGCTAAGCCCAAAGAGGGCCGCGCGTGGGGGTCCAACCGCCCCGACACAGTCTTCCAAGGGAGCGTGAAGACTGTGGGTTGCTTCCCAGGAGACAAGCTGGATTGCGCCTGGGGACCCCGGCCGCCATGTGGCCAGGGCTCACGTCCCCGAGCGTCAGCCCCGCCCCTCTTCCCGGCCCGGGCTTGGGTCTAGCCACGCCCCTGGCGGCCCCAGCCCGGGGGTGGGATCGGCTGTACCTGCTCCCTGACGCTAAGCCCAAAGAGGGCCGCGCGTGGGGGTCCAACCGCCCCGACACAGTCTTCCAAGGGAGCGTGAAGACTGTGGGTTGCTTCCCAGGAGACAAGCTGGATTGCGCCTGGGGACCCCGGCCGCCATGTGGCCAGGGCTCACGTCCCCGAGCGTCAGCCCCGCCCCTCTTCCCGGCCCGGGCTTGGGTCTAGCCACGCCCCTGGCGGCCCCAGCCCGGGGGTGGGATCGGCTGTACCTGCTCCCTGACGCTAAGCCCAAAGAGGGCCGCGCGTGGGGGTCCAACCGCCCCGACACAGTCTTCCAAGGGAGCGTGAAGACTGTGGGTTGCTTCCCAGGAGACAAGCTGGATTGCGCCTGGGGACCCCGGCCGCCATGTGGCCAGGGCTCACGTCCCCGAGCGTCAGCCCCGCCCCTCTTCCCGGCCCGGGCTTGGGTCTAGCCACGCCCCTGGCGGCCCCAGCCCGGGGGTGGGATCGGCTGTACCTGCTCCCTGACGCTAAGCCCAAAGAGGGCCGCGCGTGGGGGTCCAACCGCCCCGACACAGTCTTCCAAGGGAGCGTGAAGACTGTGGGTTGCTTCCCAGGAGACAAGCTGGATTGCGCCTGGGGACCCCGGCCGCCATGTGGCCAGGGCTCACGTCCCCGAGCGTCAGCCCCGCCCCTCTTCCCGGCCCGGGCTTGGGTCTAGCCACGCCCCTGGCGGCCCCAGCCCGGGGGTGGGATCGGCTGTACCTGCTCCCTGACGCTAAGCCCAAAGAGGGCCGCGCGTGGGGGTCCAACCGCCCCGACACAGTCTTCCAAGGGAGCGTGAAGACTGTGGGTTGCTTCCCAGGAGACAAGCTGGATTGCGCCTGGGGACCCCGGCCGCCATGTGGCCAGGGCTCACGTCCCCGAGCGTCAGCCCCGCCCCTCTTCCCGGCCCGGGCTTGGGTCTAGCCACGCCCCTGGCGGCCCCAGCCCGGGGGTGGGATCGGCTGTACCTGCTCCCTGACGCTAAGCCCAAAGAGGGCCGCGCGTGGGGGTCCAACCGCCCCGACACAGTCTTCCAAGGGAGCGTGAAGACTGTGGGTTGCTTCCCAGGAGACAAGCTGGATTGCGCCTGGGGACCCCGGCTGCCATGTGGCCAGGTCTCACGTCCCCGAGCATCAGCCCCGCCCCTGTTCCCTGCCCAGGCTTGGGTCTAGCCACGCCCCTGGCGGCCCCAGCCCGGGGGTGGGATCGGCTGTACCTGCTCCCTGACGCTAAGCCCAAAGAGGGCCGCGCGTGGGGGTCCAACCGCCCCGACACAGTCTTCCAAGGGAGCGTGAAGACTGTGGGTTGCTTCCCAGGAGACAAGCTGGATTGCGCCTGGGGACCCCGGCCGCCATGTGGCCAGGGCTCACGTCCCCGAGCGTCAGCCCCGGCCCGGGCTTGGGTCTAGCCACGCCCCTGGCGGCCCCAGCCCGGGGGTGGGATCGGCTGTACCTGCTCCCTGACGCTAAGCCCAAAGAGGGCCGCGCGTGGGGGTCCAACCGCCCCGACACAGTCTTCCAAGGGAGCGTGAAGACTGTGGGTTGCTTCCCAGGAGACAAGCTGGATTGCGCCTGGGGACCCCGGCCGCCATGTGGCCAGGGCTCACGTCCCCGAGCGTCAGCCCCGCCCCTCTTCCCGGCCCGGGCTTGGGTCTAGCCACGCCCCTGGCGGCCCCAGCCCGGGGGTGGGATCGGCTGTACCTGCTCCCTGACGCTAAGCCCAAAGAGGGCCGCGCGTGGGGGTCCAACCGCCCCGACACAGTCTTCCAAGGGAGCGTGAAGACTGTGGGTTGCTTCCCAGGAGACAAGCTGGATTGCGCCTGGGGACCCCGGCCGCCATGTGGCCAGGGCTCACGTCCCCGAGCGTCAGCCCCGCCCCTCTTCCCGGCCCGGGCTTGGGTCTAGCCACGCCCCTGGCGGCCCCAGCCCGGGGGTGGGATCGGCTGTACCTGCTCCCTGACGCTAAGCCCAAAGAGGGCCGCGCGTGGGGGTCCAACCGCCCCGACACAGTCTTCCAAGGGAGCGTGAAGACTGTGGGTTGCTTCCCAGGAGACAAGCTGGATTGCGCCTGGGGACCCCGGCCGCCATGTGGCCAGGGCTCACGTCCCCGAGCGTCAGCCCCGCCCCTCTTCCCGGCCCGGGCTTGGGTCTAGCCACGCCCCTGGCGGCCCCAGCCCGGGGGTGGGATCGGCTGTACCTGCTCCCTGACGCTAAGCCCAAAGAGGGCCGCGCGTGGGGGTCCAACCGCCCCGACACAGTCTTCCAAGGGAGCGTGAAGACTGTGGGTTGCTTCCCAGGAGACAAGCTGGATTGCGCCTGGGGACCCCGGCCGCCATGTGGCCAGGGCTCACGTCCCCGAGCGTCAGCCCCGCCCCTCTTCCCGGCCCGGGCTTGGGTCTAGCCACGCCCCTGGCGGCCCCAGCCCGGGGGTGGGATCGGCTGTACCTGCTCCCTGACGCTAAGCCCAAAGAGGGCCGCGCGTGGGGGTCCAACCGCCCCGACACAGTCTTCCAAGGGAGCGTGAAGACTGTGGGTTGCTTCCCAGGAGACAAGCTGGATTGCGCCTGGGGACCCCGGCCGCCATGTGGCCAGGGCTCACGTCCCCGAGCGTCAGCCCCGCCCCTCTTCCCGGCCCGGGCTTGGGTCTAGCCACGCCCCTGGCGGCCCCAGCCCGGGGGTGGGATCGGCTGTACCTGCTCCCTGACGCTAAGCCCAAAGAGGGCCGCGCGTGGGGGTCCAACCGCCCCGACACAGTCTTCCAAGGGAGCGTGAAGACTGTGGGTTGCTTCCCAGGAGACAAGCTGGATTGCGCCTGGGGACCCCGGCCGCCATGTGGCCAGGGCTCACGTCCCCGAGCGTCAGCCCCGCCCCTCTTCCCGGCCCGGGCTTGGGTCTAGCCACGCCCCTGGCGGCCCCAGCCCGGGGGTGGGATCGGCTGTACCTGCTCCCTGACGCTAAGCCCAAAGAGGGCCGCGCGTGGGGGTCCAACCGCCCCGACACAGTCTTCCAAGGGAGCGTGAAGACTGTGGGTTGCTTCCCAGGAGACAAGCTGGATTGCGCCTGGGGACCCCGGCCGCCATGTGGCCAGGGCTCACGTCCCCGAGCGTCAGCCCCGCCCCTCTTCCCGGCCCGGGCTTGGGTCTAGCCACGCCCCTGGCGGCCCCAGCCCGGGGGTGGGATCGGCTGTACCTGCTCCCTGACGCTAAGCCCAAAGAGGGCCGCGCGTGGGGGTCCAACCGCCCCGACACAGTCTTCCAAGGGAGCGTGAAGACTGTGGGTTGCTTCCCAGGAGACAAGCTGGATTGCGCCTGGGGACCCCGGCCGCCATGTGGCCAGGGCTCACGTCCCCGAGCGTCAGCCCCGCCCCTCTTCCCGGCCCGGGCTTGGGTCTAGCCACGCCCCTGGCGGCCCCAGCCCGGGGGTGGGATCGGCTGTACCTGCTCCCTGACGCTAAGCCCAAAGAGGGCCGCGCGTGGGGGTCCAACCGCCCCGACACAGTCTTCCAAGGGAGCGTGAAGACTGTGGGTTGCTTCCCAGGAGACAAGCTGGATTGCGCCTGGGGACCCCGGCCGCCATGTGGCCAGGGCTCACGTCCCCGAGCATCAGCCCCGCCCCTCTTCCCGGCCCGGGCTTGGGTCTAGCCACGCCCCTGGCGGCCCCAGCCCGGGGGTGGGATCGGCTGTACCTGCTCCCTGACGCTAAGCCCAAAGAGGGCCGCGCGTGGGGGTCCAACCGCCCCGACACAGTCTTCCAAGGGAGCGTGAAGACTGTGGGTTGCTTCCCAGGAGACAAGCTGGATTGCGCCTGGGGACCCCGGCCGCCATGTGGCCAGGGCTCACGTCCCCGAGCGTCAGCCCCGCCCCTCTTCCCGGCCCGGGCTTGGGTCTAGCCACGCCCCTGGCGGCCCCAGCCCGGGGGTGGGATCGGCTGTACCTGCTCCCTGACGCTAAGCCCAAAGAGGGCCGCGCGTGGGGGTCCAACCGCCGCCCCAACACAGTCTTCCAAGGGAGCGTGAAGACTGTGGGTTGCTTCCCAGGAGACAAGCTGGATTGCGCCTGGGGACCCCGGCCGCCATGTGGCCAGGGCTCACGTCCCCGAGCGTCAGCCCCGCCCCTCTTCCCGGCCCGGGCTTGGGTCTAGCCACGCCCCTGGCGGCCCCAGCCCGGGGGTGGGATCGGCTGTACCTGCTCCCTGACGCTAAGCCCAAAGAGGGCCGCGCGTGGGGGTCCAACCGCCGCCCCAACACAGTCTTCCAAGGGAGCGTGAAGACTGTGGGTTGCTTCCCAGGAGACAAGCTGGATTGCGCCTGGGGACCCCGGCCGCCATGTGGCCAGGGCTCACGTCCCCGAGCGTCAGCCCCGCCCCTCTTCCCGGCCCGGGCTTGGGTCTAGCCACGCCCCTGGCGGCCCCAGCCCGGGGGTGGGATCGGCTGTACCTGCTCCCTGACGCTAAGCCCAAAGAGGGCCGCGCGTGGGGGTCCAACCGCCCCGACACAGTCTTCCAAGGGAGCGTGAAGACTGTGGGTTGCTTCCCAGGAGACAAGCTGGATTGCGCCTGGGGACCCCGGCCGCCATGTGGCCAGGGCTCACGTCCCCGAGCGTCAGCCCCGCCCCTCTTCCCGGCCCGGGCTTGGGTCTAGCCACGCCCCTGGCGGCCCCAGCCCGGGGGTGGGATCGGCTGTACCTGCTCCCTGACGCTAAGCCCAAAGAGGGCCGCGCGTGGGGGTCCAACCGCCCCGACACAGTCTTCCAAGGGAGCGTGAAGACTGTGGGTTGCTTCCCAGGAGACAAGCTGGATTGCGCCTGGGGACCCCGGCCGCCATGTGGCCAGGGCTCACGTCCCCGAGCGTCAGCCCCGCCCCTCTTCCCGGCCCGGGCTTGGGTCTAGCCACGCCCCTGGCGGCCCCAGCCCGGGGGTGGGATCGGCTGTACCTGCTCCCTGACGCTAAGCCCAAAGAGGGCCGCGCGTGGGGGTCCAACCGCCCCGACACAGTCTTCCAAGGGAGCGTGAAGACTGTGGGTTGCTTCCCAGGAGACAAGCTGGATTGCGCCTGGGGACCCCGGCCGCCATGTGGCCAGGGCTCACGTCCCCGAGCGTCAGCCCCGCCCCTCTTCCCGGCCCGGGCTTGGGTCTAGCCACGCCCCTGGCGGCCCCAGCCCGGGGGTGGGATCGGCTGTACCTGCTCCCTGACGCTAAGCCCAAAGAGGGCCGCGCGTGGGGGTCCAACCGCCCCGACACAGTCTTCCAAGGGAGCGTGAAGACTGTGGGTTGCTTCCCAGGAGACAAGCTGGATTGC
>NW_024466405.1:0-7878 GCF_017591425.1 Ochotona curzoniae
TGCCATCCATTCCTGGCCGGCTGTCACCATCTTCCTGTTTTTAGCATTAGCTTGGTCCTGAACATGACAGGACTTTCAGACTAATAACTGGATTGTCAGAGAGCTCAGGCGTCATGGCTTGCTCTCCAGGCTCTCAGGATAGTCTGGGCAGGAGGCGAGATGCAGCCCCTGGGGCCTGCCAGCTGTCTGGAACTGGATCAGTTGGGGGCAACAGCTGGCAGCTTCTCCTGGCAGGTGGGGGCGGTGCACCGTGTCCGTGTTCTGGAGAGCACAGGAAGTTCTCCCAGGCTCGGGGGGTCACCCCCCAGAGAGTTGCTGCTTTGTAATGGACAGAAGGGGCTGAGTGGGTGCAGCTGCCCTCTTGTGTGGTCAATTTCATGTCTGCTTGTGTCAGCTCTGCTCTCATCCTTTGATCCACTAGTGAGAGGTGACCGAGTGGGGCAGGCAGTGCACACCAGCCTTCCTGGAGCCGCTGCTCCTGCAGACTCCACGGGCTCTTGGGGCAAACAGCCCCTTCACCAGCTGCAGCCTGCTGTCCGTGGCTCACATTCTAGCTCTCAGGCGGGACGGACTCCTTTGTTGCACAAGCTGCTCAGAGTGCCCAGCTCCCCCGAGAGGCCCTGCCCCTTCGCACATGATCCTGAGTCCCTCCAGCGGTGGGAAGGCAGGAGCTTGGCTGCCCCAGCCCAGGCCTCTGGCCTTCCCATAAGGGGCAGGCCCCATCCTGAGCTCCAGGCCAGAGCAGAGGCATGGTGGTGGGACCCGTCCACCTCGTTTGAGCACTTGGCCCCTCTGAGAAGGACAGGGGGATGGCACATGCCCTGCTGTGACCTAGCCCTGCTGTGGTCCAGCCCTACTGGTCCAGCCCTGCCGTGGGCCAACCCTGCGGGGTCCAACCCTGCGGGGTCCAGCCCTGCCATGGTACAGCTGTCCTTCTGATGTCACAGCTGGGACGTGGCACGGGGTGGAAACAGGAATAGTCCCAGGGACAGAAGCTGGGCATGATAGCTGCTGCCCACGTCCATGGGCCCCAGGGCTCCGGTGGGTAGGAGTGGGAGTGGCTTTTGTTCTTGGAGCGGCTCCTGCTGTGTCTCCCCTGCTGCCTCACTCGGGAGGGCTCATGGTCACCTGTGGTGGGAATCAGTGTCTTTGCCCACCTGGCCGGCAGCCTCCTCACCACCACCCTGTGCTCTGCCCTCATTCCGACCAGCTGCTTCCTGCTTGGGCGCAGCTGTCTACCTGCCATCCTGCCGTAGTTCAGTGGTCCTTGAGTCCCAGGCGCCTCTGGCCCTCTGCAGCACTGTCCACTGTGTTCGGGACTGTTGGAGGGGCATGGTGACCCGTGTGCAGGTGATATGGCCACACTGGTGTCTAGAGGGCCTGATGGCAACCTGGGGAGGGGGTCTGTGCCCGCTTCTGTCATTTGCTCACTGCCGTGGGTACTTGGGCTCTTCTGCTGTGGCAACCACCTTGCCTACTGGCCTGCTCAGCCAGCCAGCTGTGTTGTCAGTGCCTTCATGGGGTGGGTGGTGCGGGCCTTGGGGGAACCCTGCTACCACTCACTGTGGCCACCGCACTGCAAGGCATGGCACCCCCTTATCCCAGAGATCTGGGGGGGCCCAGCGGTAGGTTAGGGGCCACCTCTGTGAGCTCCACCCCAGCCTGAGCGGCCGGCGCTGTGTAGGGCTTCTCTGCTTCCACCCCGCAGCTGTGCCCACACTGCTGCCTTGCCTCCCTCATTTCTCTGCCCACTCCCTTGCCCCCTGCACTCCGTGTTTGCTGGCTTTGCCATGGGCATCCCCAGGAGTGAGAGAAATTAGGCTGACATGACCCAGGCCCTCTCGCGCATCAGGTGCTGCCATAGCAGAATGCTCAAGAAATCCCGGGGCACGGCAGTTTGCAGAAGAAATTGTTGAGAGAGAAACGACTCATTTGTCTCAGGTCAGATGGGGCCTCCTCGTTAGGAAATAAACAGCAGGAGGAGATACAGAAGTGGCAGGGGCAAAGGTAACGGTGCTGTGAGCCGTGGGCCTGGGCCACGCGTACGGGCCTTGGAGGGACTGCTGAGCGCTGAGGGGTGCCACGCGCACGCATGCACTCCTGGTTTCCCGGGCTGGCGGTTGTCTGTGTGCAGACATGGGCAGGGAGAGGAGCCCATGGCACTGCTGGTGTCAGCCTGCCTACGGCTGCAGGCGACATCAAGCCCAAGCCAGAGGACAGCTTGTCCCTTGGGGAGGGGCGCTGCCGGGGAGACTAAAGGATGGAAATTGTGCTCCAGTTACCTTTCAGAAAGCAGGGTGTTTCTGATACATCCCACCGTGGAGAAATGCCGGCGAGTGGAGATTTAGAGAAGCCAGCCTGAAGCTGGCATGATGGCTCAATGGGCTAATCCTCCATGGAGAAGCGTCATCATCCCATATGGACATCGGTTTGTATCCCAGCTGCTCCACATCCCTTCCAGCTCCCTGTTTGTGGCCTGGGAAAGCAGCCAACGCTGGAAAGGTGTGTCCTCTGTGGACACCTGCCCCCTGTTAGGGCCAGCTCCTGTAGACACCTGCCTCTGTCACAGCTGACACCTGGGACGGTGTCTCCTTCCTGCCTGGTCCAGGGACAGTCCTGGCTTGTGTCTAGGCTCCCTGATTAGAGTTGGGTCTCCATTTTTGTTAAACTGTCTGGCATTTTCATTGAATAAAAATTGATTCAACAACAAACGCTTTGCTGCCTAGCTGTGATAACTGTGATAGTAACAGCTTAGCCGGGCTGACAGGCAGCGCCCGCACTGTGCCCGTCACCCCCTGAGCATGTTGAGGGTACCTTGCCGTCCCACCCGTGAGGCCACGGGCTGGAGAAGCTTGAGGCCCAGAGCTGGGGGGCCGGGGTGGCATGGGTGCGCTGGGGCCCGCATGCTCCTGCGCAGGCAGCTCACTGCCGCAGCACACAGTGAGGGTTGTCGGGGTGCATCGGGGGTTGTCGGGGTGCATCGGGGTGACTGGACCTGCGGCCTTGGCTGAGGAAACACTGCACCCCGCAGCACAGGCGACACCATCAAGGTCGAAGAGTCTGGTGGGGTTGGTTGTGGAGTGGAGGCAGAGCAGGGCCCAGCGTCCCTCTGGCGACTGAATCTGTGGTCTTATTGCTGCTCTGTGCCCTTGGAACCTCTGCAGTGTGGTGCCAGCTCAGGGGAAGGGGGCGGATACGGGGCTTGTGTGTGTCACCCTGACCCTGTGCCCTTCTCATGCCGGTGCACAAGGTGTGCGTCTGGGCCTCACATGAAGCTGGCAGAGCTCACCTTCCCACCAGGGGCTGCCTGGTTGAAGGAGCTGTGCAGACCGTGGGTGTACTTAGTAGCCCAAGTGTCCTCACACAGGCGCCCTTAGAGTCGTAAATGTGGGGGTGCTGCGTGGACAGCTGCTTGCTTGCTGGTGGACGGGGGCTGCACCTTGTGGTCTTGGCCCCGAGCCCCTGGAGCTCTGAGCTGTGCTGCATTTCTCCCTGCAGTCATTGTGCATGTGTGTGTGTGTGTGTGTGTGTGTGTGTGTGTGCAGGGGCATGGTCGAGGGGGGTGGAAGAGCCTGAAGCACAGAGCCAATGTGCAGAGGGTGGCAGGTGGTGTTCCAGGGCCCTCTCACATCCCAGCCCAGGAGCCAGGTGCCCCTGGTACTTGCCCCGGCTGATGCTGAGGCTAAGACTGCAGGAGCCATGCACTGCCAGCCCAAGTGACGTTCACACGGCACCATTGTCCCTGCATGGCCGTGGCCCCCTCCACGCGCCCAGCCACGGCTCCGTGACTCACGGCCCTTGAACCCACATCAGGTGGGTAGTACAGAGCAGCTCACCGCAGACGCACATGCTGGGCGCCTCGGACCGCGCATAAATGAGATGAGCCTTTGAGAGAAAATGAAGTCTGTATTTAAGGATGCGTTCAGCTCGCCACAGAGGTCACATGGATAGATTTCCCCTCTCCAGCACTGAGGCCGTGCGGGGCTGGGAGGTTCTGTTCCCCTCCATCCACGGGGCCCAGGGACTAAATTAGATTCTGAAATTGAGTGTGTCATGCGGTCCTTACCTCCCCGTCACAGGAGGGCACTGCCGCTCACCTTGCTCGTGGTGAGGGCACCATAATATGAACCAAGTGGATTAAAAATAAAGCCAGAGGTATTTGTTTATGACCTGCCTGGAATTGGATTGGCATCCATGTAAGTTGCATTTAATGGTGAAAGACAGCGGATTGATGCTGATGTGTCTCTGGGGATGCACTGCCGGGGACATGTGCTCTGTGCGTTCCATTTCAAGGCTCCCAGAAAGTCCCCCCATGTACAGAGGGAGTGGAATTGCAGGAGGATGGAGCACCATCAGGAAGACATGGCCCAGTGGGTAGCCCCAGGACTGGAGAGCACAGCCTGGACGGGGTCCCCCAGCAGCCGTGGGGCCTCGGGTCCTGAGTGCCTGCACAGCCAAGTGCTTCCCAGGTCTGCCTGCGCACAGACCTTGCCGTCCTTGGCCGCAGGTGCCGGGAAGCAGGGCCCAGGTTGGACAGGGGGGGACCTTGTCTGTGTGTCCTCACCAGGCAAAGTCATTCAAGTACTGACCCACGGCCCACCCTGTCACAGGCCCACCCTGCCACAGGCCCACTCTTCCACAGGCCCACCGTGTCACAGGCCCAAGCCTTCTGGGAGCTGGTAAGGGGCAGCACCAGCATCCCAGGAGGGCACTGCCAACTTCCTAGATCTGGCTTCTGATGGGGCCGGGGTACGGGAGGAGGCAGCGGGTGCCTGGCCTAGGCTGGGGCTGTCAGCCCCTTGAGTGACACAGGACAGGACTGGCTCTGAGCAGATGGCAACGATGATCTGGCCCCATCCTTGCCCATGAAGCCAGCCACCTTGGTCACACGGTCGGAGTCCTGCTCTGAGCACATCCCTCTGGGTGCCTTTGGCAGGTCACCAGCTGCTCTGGCTGTCTGCCAGCCCTGTGCTCAGGCTCTAGGGTCACCTGGGTCTCACCTGCCATGCACTAAGTCATACTGCAGTTACCGAGTCACTCTCTCAGAGCATCCTATGCCTGTTTGCTGCAGCCTGGGCCAGGGCAGCCTGAGGTGTCACCTGCCCGCTGCAGCCTGGGGCCAGGACAGCCCAAGGTGTCGCCTGCCCACTGCAGCCTGGGCCAGGGCAGCCCGGGGTGTCACCTGCTCACTGCAGCCTGGAGCCAGGACAGCCCGAGGTGTCGCCTGCCCACTGCAGCCTGGGGTGTCGCCTGCCCACTGCAGCCTGGGGCCAGGACAGCCCGAGGTGTCGCCTGCCCACTGCAGCCTGGGGTGTCGCCTGCCCACTGCAGCCTGGGGCCAGGACAGCCCGAGGTGTCGCCTGCCCACTGTAGCCTGAGGTGTCGCCTGCCCACTGCAGCCTGGGGGGTGTCGCCTGCCCACTGCAGCCTGGGGCCAGGGCAGCCTGGGGAGTCGCCTGCCCACTGCAGCCTGGGCCAGGGCAGCCCAAGGTGTCGCCTGCCCACTGCAGCCCGGGCCAGGACAGCCCGGGGTGTCACCTGCCCGCTGCAGCTTGGGCCAGGGCAGCCCAAGGTGTCACCTGACCGCTGCAGCCCGGGGCCAGGACACCCTGGGGTGTCGCCTGCCCTTTGCAGCCCGGGGTCAGGACAGCCTGGGGTGTCACCTGACCGCTGCAGCCCGGGGCCAGGGCAGCCCGGGGTGTTCTAGTACCAAGGCTGTAACACAGATATCCCCTTTCCTGAAATTTGGGAACCCAGTGAGTGACAGCTGCCAGCAGTGTGCCCAGTGTGTGCCCAGCATGCTCAGCTCCCTTCTCAGCTGGCACTGGCTGTGCCACCAGGCATCGCAGGCATGTCCCTGGGGGCCAGCTGCTGACAGCCATGCTTAGGCCACTGTCAGGCCATGTTTACTGAGGAGGTGGAGCCTGTCAGGCAACATTTCTACCTCAGAGCTCGGCTGCACCTGCCACAAGAAGCTGTTTTCTGGTGTTGGGCTGCTGTGGGCAGTGGACCGGGTTGGGCCCTTAGGTGCTCCTGGGCTCCGTAACCTGGCAGGTGCCCAGGTCATGGCTGCAAGGGGAGAGTGTTGGCAGTCAGATGCTGGTGTATCTGTACACGCCTGGGAGATGCTGGGCTCTCACCTGACAGGTGCCTCCCTGATCAGCCTGTCCTCTCTCCACAGGAGCTGCTACTCTTCCTGCAGAACCTGCCCACAGCCCTTTGGGATGACCAGGACGTCAGCCTGCTGTTGGCCGAGGCCTACCGCCTCAAGTTCACCTTTGCCGACACCCCCAATCACTACAAGAAGTGAGCCCAGACTGCTGACAGGCGAGGCTCTGTTGGAGAGTCCTGTCCTGCCAGGACTGGCCGGGCCCAGGCCCGCTCCGGGGCGGGCAGGGAGGGAGCCACTTGCTTCTGAGATACCAAAGAGAGCCAGGGGGCAGGTCCTGGCCTCAGGGCTGAGGTATGGCAGGTTCCACCCTCGTCCGGTCCCAGCAGTGTCCTTGCCAAATGCCTGCCTCCTGGGTCCCGAGCCCAGAGGCCCCGGGCAGGGGAAGTGGCCGCCATCTCGTCCTTCCCTGGGAGTGCCAAGTTTATCTTGTTGAGTGAAAGAAAATAACATGCAGAGAGAGTGCACTTCTGGGCCCTGGCGCCCCTACGCCCACTGCCCAGGCTGAGGGCATGTCCTTGTCTGTGTTGGGCACACGCTCCTGAGGCTGTGGGGAGGAGGCCTGCTTTCCACTCTGGGGGCAGCTGGGCCTCTGTGAGCAAGCAAACAGGTGTAGGGCATCCCACTGTGGCACCTGCACACTGGAGCTGCCAGGCCCTGTCCCCACAGGCTCGCTGCCCCTTCCCTGTCCACCGAGCCTGCCTGATGGTGCTGGGCCCCTGGAGCTTGCCAGGTCTGAGTTTGCTACTACAGGGGCTCTGGCGCTCGCCTCACCTGTGTTCCATGTGGTGGACACCTACACATGAGGCGGCAGCCTTGGCCTTGGCTTGAGGACCCACTGTCACCCCCACACCACCTGCCTTTGGGAACAGCCATGCCCTGGCCACCGACCCAGGCTGTGGAGTGTGCAGGCGTGTGATGTGTGTTCCTGTTGCTATTTAAATATTCTGGGTCATTGCAGACAGCAGAGAGATTAGCACAGGATTCTTTGCTTGTCTGCTGCTCCCAGTTGGCAGGGCAGAGCGCGTCCCTGCTCTCCCACCTTGGCCCCACCCATCCCAGCACCCAGGGGACCCCTCCCTCTGCTCCTGGAGTCCATGTGCAGGGCTCCCCACCTCACTGAGCTGAGCTGTTCTCTGATGGCGGCTCTGCTGGAGGCAGCGGCCCCTCCCAGGCTCTCCCAGCTCCTGCGTGTTCCATGGGTGTGACACGAGGGGTGGACATGAGGGGTGTGGATGGCTGCCTGTGTGCTCACAGCTGCGGGAGACAGCGTGCGGGCCAAGCCCTCTGATACACCAGAAATAAAGACACAGTCATCAAGCCCGCAGCCTCAGCTTGTGATTCCAGGATCGTGCCCCTGGGGCTGGCACCTGTTGCCTGCTGATGCTCCCAAGGCATCAGAGATGAGCGCGAGGCCGGACCCAAAGCCCACAGGAACTGGCACAACATGGTGCTGCTGGCTGGCAGGCTCTGGGTGCCTGGGCCCCTTCGTGTGGTCACGTCTGTCCAGTGTCTGCCTGCACGAGGGCCTGGCTGGCTCCCCGTGCTGCAAGCCTCTCCTGAACACACAGAACGTTCTCTCCTGACCCTGTGTCACTGAGGCAGTCCCCCAGGGCCCAGCATTTCAGGAGAGGTGGTGCACCATGCCCCTCTCCATCAGAACTTGGCCTTCTGCTGATAGCCGATAGCCACAGGCTGTGGGCCTGCCC
>NW_024466406.1:0-11353 GCF_017591425.1 Ochotona curzoniae
TGGAGATATGCCACATCAAGCACTGGGTCAATATTGGGTGGTTGTTCCCCATTCCTTGCTAGTGGGGCAGTTGACAGCCCTGCTGTGGCTTCTCTCATTGTTTTCCCCAGTCTTTCCAGATACCAGGAAAAAAAAAAACGGAACACTTGGAAACACTGATCACACCTTTTTCCCTGACTCTCAGTCCTTCTCACCCTGACCAAATATGTAAACACCATTTAAAATAAAAAATAAAAAAGAATAATTGAATAAAAATTATTTAACACTCAAAAAGGCCACCGAAAACACAGGCAGCAAAGCCAGACTAAATAAATAGGACCACGTCAAACTAAAAGCTTCTGTACAGCAAAGAAAATGATCAACAAAGTGAAGAAGCAACCAACAGAGTGGGAGACAAATTTTGAACACTACACAACCAACAAGGTAGTAATATTCAGGATTCGCATTGAGTTTCAGAAACTCAGTGCCAGCAAAATAAGCAACTCTGTAAAGAAATAGTCAAGTGAAAAGAACAGACATGTTTCAAAAGAACAAATTCAAGTGGCTAATAGACATGAAAAAATACTCAGGTTCCTTAGCTGTCAGGGAAATACAAATGGAAACCTCATTGAGGATCCACCTAACTCTAGTGAGATTGGTCTACATTCAAAACTCTACTATAACACCCAATTGGCTTGCATGTGGGCAAAACGTACCTATGTTCACTGTTCATGGGAATGTAGGCTAGTACAACCACCATAGAAGTCAGTATGGAGAGTGCCAAGAGACCTGAAAATTGACCTGCTATATGACCTGGCTATCCCACACCTGAGAATATATTCAGAGAAATGAAACCTGCATATGAGAAGGTGATCCATAATTCTATATATTTATAGTAGCACAATTTACAATAGCAAAGACATGGAAACAAGTCAAATGCCCACCAAACCAAGAATGGATAAAGAAAAAATGCTATATCTATGCCATTGAATACTACTCAGTGAATAAAGAAAGAATATAATTTTGACATTTGTAAATAAATGGTCTCAACTAGAGACTATTTTGCTCAGTGAAATAAATCAATCCCCAAAGAACAAATATCATATGTTCTCTCCAATATAAGACAACCTCCTTGCAAAATACAAGCTCAATTGACCTGTTATACCTTTCCTAAATCTGATGGATTTCAATATTTTTGCTTTAATAAAACAGTTTTTCCCTTATTATATTCCTCACTGAATCATAGTCATGCAGCACACCATTTTCTTCAAGAAGTTTTGTGATTTTCCTTTTCATTTCTTCAGCATTACATAAGTCATTCTGTACCATGTTATTTAACTTAATGTTGCCATAAATTTTCTGTTTTTTTTTTTTTAGTTGTTGGTTTTGTTTTATGGCTTTTCATTTAAAGGGATGTATAGTAACTGCATAAAAGCAACTATCATATACAGATGTGAAGATAAAATATAGTATCCATCTGTACTTCCAAATCAAAGATATACTCCTTTTTTATTGCATTTAATTTTATAACAACATTTCATAGGCTCTGATATTCTAAGGGGAGGGGAAGGGGGAACATCAGAGATGTACTCCTAATGAAACTGTTGAATATATCTTGACAGCAGAATGCTGAACTCTGTGCAATTGTCCATACGTAAAATGTAAGGATATACTTAAATAGCAGAATGACTGTTTAAAAAGAACTATAGTGTTGGAGCAATATAGGGGAAATCAGTGGGAGGTGCAGATTTGTGGTGAAAACCCAGAGCCTATGAAACTATCATAAAATAAAAAAGATAGAAAAAGTGGAGCAGTTGGGCCTTGAACCCACAATATATGAGACACTGATGGTGTAGCAATTCAAGCCAAGTGTCAGTGTGAGGAGTTCTTGCCCAGGGTGCTAAGGGGCAACAGCACAACCCCAGGCATCACCTTTGCAATTTATGTAAGATGTTCTCTACATCCTGCAACTCCAAGACTGCAGGTGGTACCATGACTCCTGGAGTACCTTGCGCTGCTGGCTCAGCTGGAGTGCTCTGCCTACATCCCTCTGCTATAGACGGCTTTGCCTTGCGTTCTCCAGGTCCGTGCTGCCTTTCAGCCATCGCACAGGGGGAAACAGGCATAAAGTGGATATGCAAGCAGTTGGCCCTGTCCTTCCTTCTGCTTGTTGGGGCAAGCATGGAGATTGTGGATGTTCATTCCCTCTCTCCTGGCTGCTGAGCAAGTGCTCTACCAGTTCAAGTAATTCTCTGTATTATGTGCATGGCTTACTGCTCTTGTGGGGGCAGTAGGCAAGTTGCATCTGCACATTCTTGTCTGCTGTTGGGGATCCGAGGACACAGGAAAGATCAAGGCCATTTGTCAACAATCTGAGTTGACCAAGAGCAGGGCAAGATCAAGGACTATTCCACCTCATGAGAGGAAGAGGAAAGTGTTGATGCTGGAAAACCATATTGCCTGCAGATTTCAAGGTTCAGAGAGCAGAAGCAGTGTGGGAGCACCCTCTTAGAACCACCTAGCTTAACATTTCTATTTCTATCTCTATTTCTATTTCTATTTCTATTTGAGTGGGGCTGTCTTTCTCTGAGAGAAGGGGTGTAATCATTTGATTCTTCCTGTTTTGAAACAAGTAACTCTCGTGTATTAGGTAAATGACTGGAACACCATAGAGCCAAAATGTTTGATCATGTGTCGGGTGTTAAATATTTTAATAAAATGCTACATTGAATTATAACTCGTGTGTGTTTTCTGTCCATAATATTCATATATATGTGTGTGTATGCATATATTGTGGTATGGCTGAAAATGCTGGGTCACAAAATATTCTTGTATTGCTAGGATTGACACAATCTAATTTCCCAGCAATTTTGATAAATACGTTATTAACTGCATTCACCATACTTTACATTATATCTCAACTTACCCATCCTTAGTTGAAATGTATTCTTTGACCACCATCTCTTCTGATCTTTCCCTCTGCTCTCATCCTGATTTACTCCAAGGCACTAGTCACAAGCATTCTCTTCTCTGCTTCTGTAAGTGGCACTTTTTCAACTCCCTGAAAGAAATCAGACAGCATTGGTCTTTCTTTGTCTCCTTGATCTCATATAACTTTCTACCTCCAGCTTCATGCCTGCTTCTTCAGTGACAGAATGCCCTGATCTTTAGTGCTAAATTGTATGTAACTGTGTATCTGCAACACATTTTCTTTATTCATTTGCTTGCTCATGGAAGCTGAGGTCAATTCCATGGCTTGACTTTTTGGGAAAAACACTTGCATTGACTGTGGGAGTGCAGACAGGTCTACATGCTGGCACTTGCTGGCAGAGAATTATCCAGTTCAGTCACCATGCTGGACCCAGGAGTTCTCATTTTACTCTCATGAGGCGGCATTATCCTGTGTGCTATGAAAACTGTTCTAATTTGCATTTCCACCAAACATGTCCAAGAATTCACATTCATTCAGAGTAATAGAACTTGCTATCATTGCTCTTTTGATAATAGTGAATTTTATATGACATATTAGTATAAAAACAAAATAATGGTCGATATTATGGCATGGCTTGTTAAGATGACATTAGGGATGACTTTATCTCATGTACAAGGTCATGTTTTTGATCACTGGACACTTTGATTTGCTTTCTTGTCAATGTTTCTCAGAAGAAACGTATAATGCCTCAAGTACTTGTTTTCCCACTAGGCATATGACTGAGTTGGATGGAATTTTGGGCTACTAGCACTGGTCTTTCCCACTTTACCTGATATGGGCATTCAGTGAGTCAAATGGCATACTCAAGATAACACTCTTTCTCCCTGTCCTTGAGCCTTTCATATATATAATGCACAAATAACTACATAATAGGTATACAGACATAAACATATAAAATTTAAGTAAGCAGAAACATATACAAGAGTTAAGGAGACATGGTGTTTTGGTACTTTAAAGTATTTCTACCATCCCCTGTCAAAGAGGTGTGAGAGACGTCAGAAAAGTGTTGATTTTAACACCAAGCCATGGGAATGCATTACCTAATTATATCAATTTTTACATATTTGAAAACTTTCAGCCAAAGTTTATAAATTTGACATCTCAGTCATTCAATGGTGTAAAAGCAAATTTCTTCGTCTTTAAAAAATAAAACTTTTCAGTTTTTTTCAGGTAAGTGATAGGCAGTGCTTTGAGCAAGGCTGAAACTAGCAGGCAGGAACTCCTTTAGGATCTCCCACCTGGGTGTCAGGGGCCCCAGCACTTGGGCCATCATCTCCTGTCTCCCGGAATCCATTAGTAGAAAACTGTTCTGCAAGCAGAGGATCCAAGACCTGAATCCACGTGCTGATGGAAACTGCAGGCACACCGAGTGGTGGCTTCATGCACAATTTTAGACAAAATAACTGCCCAAAATTTTCATTTGAGAATATTTTGCTCATTTGGGTGAAACTGGTGTCTGCTTTCTATCACAGGCTGATGTGCTCACTGGTAAGCTTCTTGGATCATATGAGTCTTCTGAGTCTCTCATATGTAAACTCCCATCACCACAAATCTGCACCTCCCAACAGGCTCCATGTCACAAAGCAGGGCAGCATCCAGAAAGATTTCAAACATCTGGCCTCTGTGTCATCAAGAGATTTTGGACTTGTCACCGCAGATGCCAGATGAGGGTAGGAAAACATCAGACCCTGTGTCTGAATCCTGCAACCAGGGGTTTCGCATTTGAAATCCAAGCAACCATGTTGTCACATACATGTCTCTTGCATCAACAAGAACCTCAGCAAGGGCCACAGTATTTCTTGCAGCCAGTGTTGGACTCTGGCACGTTTCTGCTCTGAGGACCAGGCAAGACTCCAGACTTACTCTCTGTAAGGAAGAGACAAGTTAAAGGTCAGAAAGACACCTGGAAACCTGAGGATGGATTAGTGTGGGATAGGAGATAGTTGGGGCCAGCAAAGGAAAAGCCTGCTGGTAGTGAAGGATCCACCTTGGTGTTACAGGTGGTGATTGAGGGGACCCCTGATTTCGAGTTGTAGGAGGATGAGGACTGGCATTTTTGGCTATTAAAAAGAAAAACACCAATCATCCCCAAGAAGCATCAAACCAATTACATCCCTCCTGTTAGGCAAGTAGAATAACAACCACACTGGAGAAGCCACACATATTAGCGCTTCTCCTCTCAGTCTTTCTGTTAAGGGCATCTTGTGCACCAACTACACAGTCACATCATATTAAAGGACATCCCAAACTTAACAGCCCTGCAGAAAAGAACTGTAAAGACTGAGGGAGCAGATCAGACTGGTCGAAACCATTGGAAAATACACACTCATGCACATGGGTGTGTTTTTGTTTGAAGGCACTGATGTTGTGCACATGTGCCTGTGAAATGTACCTGTTGATGCTAATGGTGGAAAAATAGATTTGCTTTTGGGAAAAACTAATAATATTTGAAGAAACTTGACATGGATGACTTGAATAACCAGCGTAACATTTTAGAAAAAAAGATTTTCATTTTGACTGTCTAGGAGCTTGGGACTGGATATTTGGAACCAGGACAGGAAAGATGGAGACGTGGCCAAATGCCCTCTATCAGCCCCTTAGGTGACCTGTGAGTCTTTCTGGGCAGCTCCAGCTTCACCAGCATGGTACCTGATGCAACCTCCGTATTCCACTTTGACACATAGAGTGGTGACCAATGACAAGGATAAAGCTTGTGCTGGCAAGACATGTGGTTTGTTAAGGCTGTGAATGTGCAGATTCCAGGAAGCGTGAACCTGAGTGGTGTGGATGAGATCCTGATGAACTGAAGACTATGTCTAGACATGTACACACATTTGTTAGATGAATCCAAGAATGAGTACATAGCCAGTTTGTGGACAAAACCATGGCAAGACTTTGTACTATATTCAAACAAAAGCAAATGTTTATGTGAGTTTTGCTGTGTTAAACTGTACTGTAGCACAAATTCCACCATTTAAAGTTTTAAGTATTCAAACACATTGTGCACAATTAGAATGTGCAACTGTCACCCTTGTGTATTTGCAGAACATTCTCATTAGCCCAAATAGAAACGCTGTATTCATTAAACATTGCCTGCAAATCTTACTCTTATTTCAGTACCTTGGAATCTCTCCCCTACTGTTTCATCCATGAATTTTCCTATTTTAGGCACCTTATGTAAATGAATTCGTGAAAACATTGTAATTTACAAAGCAAAAACTTTCAACCCTGTGTTTTGTTTCTTACACTCACCTGAACTTCAGAATATAGCTTAAGTGCTCTATGTGGGTTTCATCTGTGGAATAAATAGGGATACTAAGAAACTAAATCATAAAATTACAGAAACATTAGTACAATTTTGGTGCACCTTGCGCACATGCTACTGAAAGATTATTGGTGTGTGCTTATCAGTGCGATGATTTTTTTTTTCACTATAGAAACTGCTCTTGATGGCAAGTATATTGGTTCAGTGGGTGAGTTCTCAACTTGCATGCATCAGGATCCTGGGTGGGGACTACTTGGGAGTCATATACATCTGTGTATTACTTGCCTTAACAATAGTAGCCACATTAAAAGACAATGGAGAGGAGAAGACCTAGATGTTGGGCTACTCAACAAATATTATCAAGCAGTTCTGAAGGTGCTGAAGATGTGAGCACACACTCTCATAAAATGGCTAGAAAGCTTGGAAGTCTCAGTAAAATGGGAAGATAAGAAGACTAAGCAGGGGTCCAGCACAACAGCCTAGTCGCTAAAGTCCTTGCCTTCCATGTGCTGGGATGGCATATGGGCCCTAGGTTATTTCCGGGCTGTTCCACTTCACCTCTAGCTCCCTGCTTGTAGCCCAGGAAAGAAGTCAAGATTGTCTCAAAGGCCTTGGAATCCTACACCCATGTGGGAGATGCAGAAGTAGCTCCTGGCTGCTGGTTCAAATCAGCTCAGCCCTGTGGTCACTTGGGCAGTGAACCAGCAGACAGAAGGCTTTTCTCTGTATTTCTCTTCTCTCTATAAATCTGACTTTACAGTAAAAATTAAGTCTTTAAAAACTTACTTTAAAAGATTGAGCAATGAAATTGAATCACTGTATTAGCAGATATCAAAACAAACAAACAAACAAACAAACAAACAGGCAAAACAAGACAAAACCTCATGTGGACAGAGCCAGTGCACTTGAATAGAAAACAGTGACCAGTTACAAATAAATGAAAAACAAATATGGGGTTTTACAATTGAACAGAACCTCAGAAATCAACGGAAAAATATAACAAAACATTGAAACTTCACATCTTTGGAAAAGCAGCAGAAGCGAGGCAAGAGAGGTGAAAAATATTTCCAAGGATTCATGACTAAAAGTGTTTCTATGTTTACCAAGAACATATCATCCTGTGTACTCAAAACATGAAACCAACTTCAAGCAGTTAAACTCTTAGAAATTACACATATCACAACCACAGGACTAAGGAAAAGCACTTGAATAGATCTTGAAAACAACCACAAAACAATCAGAACTTTTCCAGCATCTACACGTTTCCAGCATCTGCTTTTTGGTGCTCTCAACTTGCCCTTGCCTTTTCCTCTCAATGAATATACCCTCACTCAAGGGAAGACAGTCAGTTTTTGAAAGATTTGTTTTGGTTTCCACAGAGCTCTAGGCAGCCCTAAAACTGGATAACATGATCCAGATGAATAAGAAAGAATGGATAGCACATAGCATCTGGTGAAGAATCTCAAGTGGTAAAGCACTTTGTTATCACATGGGAGGTGGAGGGTGTCGATGCCCACATTAACCACAGTGCTTTCCTTTTTTTTTTTTTTTTAATAATAAGCTCACCAGCTTGAATAAATTGAGGAAGCACCCATATGAACATTTATGATTTAGAAGACCAAAGAGAGAATAACAAAGAGTTGGAGATGACCTCACACAAGCACATGATACAGGGCACATTTTATGCTTCGTTTCTTTCTTAGTTCAGAATATCCAGAAGTATAGGACACACTAGGTTGTTCTTTTGTTTCCTGGCTCTTTGAGTAGCTAGGTTAACTTCACCCAGTCCTGTAGACCTAGCTTTCTGGTCATGGAGCAGAAAAGCAAAGCACTAAGCAGCAAGTGGTCCCATGGAAACTGACAGAGTGCAGCCAGAAGGAACTGCATGTGAATTCCTGGGGCTGATCCTGCCCTGTGAACATGTGTTTCTGATCCTGCACAACACACTTCAGACTCTGAGAGCTCAGTCAAGTGATTATTCACTTAGGATCTTGATTTGCATGTATTCCAGGTATAACCTAACATCATTGCAAAGGTTTTGAAAATGGAGTTGATGCATCATTCCAAAAAGCTTGTTGGTACTTCTAGTCTGGGGTATCTGAGACACTGTCAGAGGAGGTGAAGGCAGGGAAAGGAGTCATTGTAGTAATTTTGTAGCAAATTTTTCAAGACCTCATTGTAACCTGCAATACATTTAGAGCATTTATTCCATACTAGATGTGCTAGGGAATCCTAGTCCTGTGAGAAGTGGCACTCCACAGACAATGGTGATGGAAAGACTCAGATGCTTGGGTATTTTGCAAGTATAATGATGTGGTTGGGATGATGTTGAAAAAATAGAGGCCTGCTGTCCTGCATTGGCTAGAAAATGAGGCTGCCTCAGCAGAGGAATGGAAGGCAGAAAAAGGTCCAAGCAGTACTTTTGAATTAAAACAAAATAACCAGATCAAACAAACCCAAACAATCAAAAGCACTTGTTGGTCTCAGTGCTCAACTTGAAATGTGATAGAGGAACTCAGTGAACAGTGAACTTAAATAGAAAACAATCACAAATACAGAATGAAATAGCAAACTGGTTCTTCAAACTGAGCAGAAGCCCTGGGTTAATAGGAAAGAAAGACTAAAATTCACATCTTTTTTGAATCAGATGGAGAGAAAAATGGTATTGGGTTAAATTATTTGAAGAATCAATGGCTAAAACTTTGTAGCTTTGAGGAAAGAATATCTTATGATTTGAGAATTTAAGTTTCCTTAGTAATAAAATGAAAGAAATTTAACTTGAGGCACATTAACAACTCAGCTTCTAGAGTAAAATGAGGAGAATAATGTTAATGACGGTGTTTTTGTGTCAGAAAGCACTGAGATACCAAAACAAATGTAATGACATTCTTAAATGTTGCAAGAAAAGAACTGTCCAGCCAGAATTGTACTTACAGGATAATACACACATTTTCCCTTGTTAAAGTTTTTTTTTTTTTTTAATGTTGTACACATGTCCATAGGCAAAGAGGGATCTGTGCTTTCTGAGGTTTCTGTGAAATAGAGGTCATCCCACTCTCCTAGTAATCAAGGAGTCTCTACTTTGTAACTCAGTGGGAATAGCCACCTATTTTTGTTCCCTCCTTTGGACCCTGCCCCATTAATGCTTAAATTCAGAAGGCTCTCTGCTGGCCACTCACCATGTTCTCCCACACTCGGATCAGTGAAATTTCAGTGCTCCCGCAATTTTCTGGTGTTTTCCTCTTTCCTTCAGAGAGGGAATCATTCTTACACTTTTGAAGGCCCCTTTAGGACACTGGCACTCACAGTATCCTATTCTTTATAACATAAAAGGCAATATCTGTGTTATGGGGTCTCTGAGAGTGGACAATCATGTGCCTGGCTATGGGCCACTCACCAGTAAGAAAATGCAAGGACTTAACTTTGTTCTTTAACCCCCTTTTCTTGGAGAATAAAGCACACCACAGGTGTGACCACAGGTAGCACAGCAAACAGCTGAGATTTTATGCTTACTAGGCTAGGTCAGGTTTGGAAGACGCAAATTGTCTTAAATTTTCTTTACTGTAGAAGAATTTTACTTCATTTTCAAAGACAAAAGATAGCTTTACTGGATATGTTATCCTAGGGTGACAAGTTTTTTTTTTTTTCCTTTAGAATTTGGAATATGTCATTCCATTCTCTTCCTGCCTGTAGAGTTTCCTGTGGGAGATCTCCTGTGAGTTTAATTGGCATTCGTTTATATGTCAATTAATTTTTTCATGTGCACATTTAAAGATCTGTTCCTTATGTTCAATTGAAGAGAGCTTGATGATCATGTGTCTTGGTGAAGATCATTTTGATCAGACCTGTTGGGAGTTCTGTGACCCTCCTGGATCTTCCTTCCCAATTCTTTCTCTAGATTAGGGAAATTTTCCTTTATTATGCCATTAAATATATGGGTAAAACCAGTTTCTCTTTCTGCACCTTCTGGGACTCCCATAACTCTTATGTTTGGTCTCTCAATAGTGTCTTTCATTTCTTGAATACTTTTTTTGGCCTGATCCAGCTCTGCCTCCAGCTTTTTGTTTACTTCTCCTGAGGACAGAAAATATCTTCCAATTCTGAGATTCTTTCTTCTGCTTGCTTCATTCTATTTTGGAGATTCTCCACTGTACTTTTAATTTGCTCTACTGTGTTCTTAATTTCTAATATATCAGCCCTGCCTTGCTTTCTTGCTGCTATTGCTTGCTAAAAGATTCCTTAAATTCTCTCAACTCTTGTATGTGTTTCTCATTGTTGGTCAGAAACTTTAAAATGAGTTTTCTGAATTCTGTGTCCCCCATTTTCTCGATGTCTTCCTCAGTGAACTCTGAGGTTGGCAATGGCTTCTGCTGCTTTGCAGGGGAGTTTTTAATAATAACCATTGTGCCTTTTCTCTTATTTTGCTCTTGGTCATTGTACTTCTGGTTAGCAGATTCTTCTCCTTGGGGCAGAGTTCAAAGCTGTGGCACCCACAGGTCTACAGTTTGATTTTACTTATTGGAGTTGGTATGCAAGTTTTTGCTTGCAGCCACTTGTGACATTTCATCCAGCAAGGTCCAGGTCTGGGTTCTTATGTTAGATTTCCACGAAGGACTCAATAGCCCCAGCTCCTGGCTCACCTATCTCCACCTCCTGTGATACTGTGCTGAGACTGCACCATTGTCTCTGCTACCTTTCTCCCACTTTCAGTTAAAGCACATCCCAGGATTATGGAGACATCAGGTGTTCTTTATACCTAGGTTGTTGGTGGTGCTGATCTTGCCAGAAACATGTTGGACGTTAGAACTGGGTGCCACACAGACCTATTTTGACCTGTATGTTGCCATGGTTGGTATTGTTTTCCTGTGGTATTAGTGCAATCCAGGGAACTTGGTGAGTTCTCGTGAACTCAGCACATGCACAGTTACTGCTGTCCCTTGCAGTCCTAAAGCTTTTGCCACAGTGTATAAAATTGTGTCTGATGTACCACTGCTAGAGTTCTTGATCCGCTGGCCATCAGTTCTGAGGGCTACCCAGACCTATCTCGGATGGAACCCATAGAATGCCATGTCGATGCAGTTCACTGAGTCAGAAATGAGTTCACTCCCAGCTCAGTT
>NW_024466407.1:0-2236 GCF_017591425.1 Ochotona curzoniae
TTTTTTTTTTTTTTTTTTTTTTTTATTATGTGATACAGTTTTATAAGCACTGGGGAGTCCCCCCACCCCTCCCCCACCCCTCCCCCTATAGTGGATTGCTCCACCTTGCTGCACAACCGTGGTTCAAGTTCAGTTGAAATTCCTTCATTGCAAGCATATACCTAGCATAAAGTCCAGCGTCTTATTGTCCAGATAAGTTCAGTGGTCTCTTGGGAAGGACTTCTCTGGTCTGAAGGTAGGGCTAACAGAGTAAAGTTCCGGTCAGTTAAAACCCCCAACAGAACATCAGCGTGAATATACAATGTTGTGGAATTAATTGGCATAGTATCGAGTGAACAATATGTTAAAAATAATGCAAGTTCAATTCTTCAAAACATCTGGGTTTAGACAGTGTCAGTGACTGGTTCAAAAAGTAACAATCAACCAAGCATAAATTACAGGTTAAATCAAGGCAGATATTAGATGTCTGACATAATATTGAGTAGACAGTACGTTAAAATTACATGTAAGTTCTTGACTGCCTTCTACAACTATTTCATAGTCACCTCCTCAATTGAGGTGTGCAATGATTTTGGGGGATGTTACAGAGAAATCTCTCATACCTTGCTGATGGGTACTTGTTCTTTATGTTCCATCTAATAGTACATGAGTGAGTCTTTGATGACCTATCTTTATTGTTCTTTGGTTATCTCATCCTATTAGTGTGTGTATATGAGTGTGTGTGAATGTGTGTGTGTGTGTGAAGGGGGGCAGGGGGGTTAGGAGGAACCTTGTTGGTCATTATAGGAGGTGGAGGCCCAGAGTTGGAACTAGGTAAGGACTGGAGAAGATTCCCCCCCCCCATTGTCCCGCTGGAAGTTTATTGATCTTCTGATTCTGATGGCCGATCATGGTTCCTGGCTGTTGTTCTGATGTCGTTAGTTCCGATGTCGTTAGTTCCTATGTGGAAGGACTTGGACTTCTTCCATCTCGTGTAGTTTGTCCAAAGAGGGGGGATGTCTATCCTCTGGGTTCACAGCATCCGGAGGCATTCCAGATCCCCGTGTTCTCTTTGGCAGTTGTGTTGACGTTCTTGTGTCCGTTCTGCTAGACCTTGGTAGGAGTCCAGGAGTCCTTGTGGGTGGGGGATAAGCCCCCTCCAGTCCCTCTGTTCCGCTCTGGTGTTCTCCCCTCTTCTGTGCTTATGGCCACCAGTTAATAGACTGTTTGGGTCGTTCCTAATTCCCCCTGTGTGTCATTGTAGCTTTTGCTATTGTATAATGCTGATCTGGATCTATCAACTTTAAGATACTTATCCAGTGGATTCCTAGCTGTTTCAAGGGGAATGAGAGATTTCTCTGTGTTCCCACCCAGTTACTGTGTATCGTAAGGGATTGGCATTATAGAGGGAATTACAATCATTCGGAACTTATGGAGTGAAACCATGATAGCAGCAGATTCGTCTGAGGGAGATTTACAGACATTGGAAATCTTTAGGGTTGCTTGGTGTCCCCAAAACACCGAGTTTTAGCATGAAGCTGTCGTGAGCAGCAGAGAACCAATTTCTCAGGGCTCCCTGGCCGGGCGGCCAGCAGGCAAAGCCTGGCGCCGAGTGGCACACTGGCCGCCCCGACACAGTCTTCCAAGGGAGCGAGAAGACTGTGGGTTGCTTCCCAGGAGACAAGCTGGATTGCGCCTGGGGACCCCGGCCGCCATGTGGCCGAGGCTCACGTCCCCGAGCGTCAGCCCCGCCCCTCTTCCCGGCCCCGGCTTGGGTCAAGCCCCGCCCCTGGCGGCCCCAGCCCGGGGGTGGGATCCGCTGTACCTCTCCGTGACGCTAAGCCCAAAGAGGGCCGCGCGTGGGGGTCCAGCCGCCCCGACACAGTCTTCCAAGGGAGCGAGAAGACTGTGGGTTGCTTCCCAGGAGACAAGCTGGATTGCGCCTGGGGACCCCGGCCGCCATGTGGCCGAGGCTCACGTCCCCGAGCGTCAGCCCCGCCCCTCTTCCCGGCCCCGGCTTGGGTCAAGCCCCGCCCCTGGCGGCCCCAGCCCGGGGGTGGGATCCGCTGTACCTCTCCGTGACGCTAAGCCCAAAGAGGGCCGCGCGTGGGGGTCCAGCCGCCCCGACACAGCCTTCCAAGGGAGCGAGAAGACTGTGGGTTGCTTCCCAGGAGACAAGCTGGATTGCGCCTGGGGACCCCGGCCGCCATGTGGCCGAGGCTCACGTCCCCGAGCGTCAGCCCCGCCCCTCTTCCCG
>NW_024466408.1:0-8116 GCF_017591425.1 Ochotona curzoniae
GGGACCCTGCACCTGCTTGGGAGACCCAGAAGAGCTCCTGGCTCCTGGCTTCAGATTGGCGCAGCTCTGGCCGTTGCAGTCACTTGGGGAGTGAATCATCAGATGGAAGATCTTTCTCTCTGTCTCTCCTCCTTGCTGTATATCTGCCTTTCCAATAACAATAAAGAAATCTTTTAAAAACCCTACTTTCCATTTCCTTTTTAAGAAAATATTTCATTTGAAAGGCTTAGGTTCAGAAAGAGAAGGAAAGACAGAGAGCTCTTCCACCCACTTGCTTACTATGCAAATGGCTGCAGCCATCAGAGCTGGGCCAATCAGCCTGGTTGAAAGCAGGAGCTTCTTCCAGATCTCGTTTGTGGGTGCAGGGACCCAAGCATTTGGATCATCCTCTGCTGCTTTCCCAGACTGTTAGCACGAGGAGCTGGACCAGAAGTGGAGCAGCCAGGACTCAAAGCAGTGCCCATATGGGATGCTGGTGCCTCAGGTGGAGACTTTAACTCGCTACACCATAAAGCTGGCCCCATGTACCAACTTTTTGCCTTATCCTTCTCGTGTGTGTGTGTGTGTGTGTGTGTGTGTGTGTGAGAGAGAGAGAGAGAGAGAGAGAGAGAGAGAGAGAGAGAGAGAGAGAAAGATCTAGAAGACCCGGGAAGGTGGGATAACAGCTCTGAGGTCTCACCCATCACGGCCACGAAGCCCTCAAGTGTAGCTTTCTGAGCATTTTCTGGACTGCTCACCCCAGACAGATGTGTTCCGGTACTTCAGCCCCATGTCTCGCTGACAACACTCCCAGGGCAACCTGGCATCGCAGTCCCACCCCACCCCCATCTGTGATTTCCACCCCTCTGCCTGGATTTCCCACAGAGCCTGGGATAGAGGCACAGGCTCTGTCACCTCTCCCTAGGTCAGGGGACTGTCCCCAGCCCGCGCAGCCACTCCCTGCCAACTCATCTTACCTCCCCTCCCAGCTTCAGACAGGTCCCCTGGCCCCTAGTTTTATGGTCCAGGAAAGGGAACCACGCAGCCGTAAATCACCTGCCCCACCCCGCTTTCTCCTCTCCCAGGGCCGGCTACCTCTGCAAACCCTGCCCTCCCGCACCCTCCTTCACCTCGGAACTCTGGGTGGGGTCAACAGCAGAGCTGAGAAGAACGTGGTGGCTTTAACATGGTCACTGGGTCATCCAGCTTTGTGACGTTGGGCCAATCATTTAACCTCTCTATGCTTAATTTTTCCATGTAGAGTTGAGTCAGAATATAAAGTGCCGACCATATGCATAAGGGGCTGCTGTAAGTATTAGCATGTCTTCTCTCTTTTTGACAAGATTTATTTATTTATTTGGAAAGCACAGTGACACACAGAGAAAAATCTTCCACTTGCCGGTTCACTTCCCAAATGCCTGCAATAGCCAGGATCAAGCCAAGACAGAAACCATGAACCCGGAACTCCATCCAGGTCTTTGTTTAGGTTAAGAGGCAATAGAGAGAGAGTTTTAGTTCAGGCGAAGAGTTTTATTAATCAAGGGAGAGGGAGTATGACGGACTGTTCCCCGGCAGGAGACAGCCAGGGACCACTTCCACAGGGCAGGTAACCATTTGAGGGAAATGGCCGCTCAGGGTATACAGCACTGGGCTTCTATACAGCTTAAGTGCTGGGGATGGGAGAAGGTGACAGCTGCTCTGTTCCCGCAAGCTTGTGGCGTGTAACAAGTGCCCTGGAACATGGAGTAGGCTGCCACAAGGTGGGCTAAGCCAAGGCCTGAGTGGTTCCTTAGGGCATTCCAGACATTCCTGAGGACCTAAGGCCCTGATCCATTGTGGAGTCAACTCCCACTCTGCCTCAGGCCAGCATCCTGCTTTGCCCAACCGTACAGTCCTCACATTGGTAGTAAGGACCCGAGAACTGAGGCTATCACCTGTCACCTTCCCCACCACCTTATTAGGAGGAAGCAAAGGAGGAGGGACTCAGATAGGTGCTCTGATGTGCGATGCATGCATCCCAGGCAGTGGCTTAACCCACTGCATCACACTGCCAGCCCCACATCTTCTAACCCTGACCAGACCTTGGTGTCTCCCTCCCTGCACCTGCCAAGGATACCTGGGTTTTCCTGCTTGTTGAATCCCAAATCATAACTCTCCTTGGCTTCTCTCATCTTTTTAAAGATTTATTGGAAAGTCAGATTTACAGAGAGAAGGAGAGACAGAAAGATCTTTTGTCCTCTAGTTCACTCCCTAAGTGGCCAGATCTGAGTTGATCTGAAGCCAGGAGTCAGGAGCTTCTTCCACATCTCCTACATGGATGCAGAGTCCCAAGGCCTTGGGCCATCCTCAACTGCTTTCCCAGGGCACAAGCAGGATGGGAAATGGAGCAGCCAAGACATGAACCGGCACCCATATGGGATCCCAGCATGTGCAAGGGAAGGATTTAACTATTAGGCCATTGTGCTGGGCCCAGCAGCTCCCATTCTTGAAGAACTCTCTTGTCTTGGCCCCTAGGACCTGACTCTGTAAGGAGATTCTGACCACGAGCTGAGCTGGCAGGCGGGAGGTGTGTGTGACAGGGCCTGTGGGTCCGACACTTTCCTCTGAGGAATGCAGACCTGCAGAGCTAAGGAAAACCTCTGCCAGCCAAGATGCAATGTTAGGTGGGGCAGGGGTTGGAGGTGGGAGAAAGAGTGCTGATGGAGGGAACGAGAAGTCAGGTAGATGAACATGAGGACAGGTGCAAGTACAGGGAGCCATTGACCCCTGGAGAAGCCAGGCAGTAGCGACAGACAGCCTTGAATTCCTGTCTTAGTTCCCGTCCCCCTCCAGGAGCTGTGTGGACCTTAAACCCTGAGAACCTCAGGTTTCCTACCTTGCACTGCGGGAAAGAGCAATCCCAGTGTCTGAAGGCCACTGTGAGCATCAGTGAGCTCACGCCTGCCCAGGGCCTGGCACATCCTGCCAGGTTCACCACATAGGAGGTGCCTGAGCCCTGCTGAGGAGAGCCATCTGCTCTGCAAAGGGAGGCAGGCCAGGCCTGGAGATGGTAGCCTCCAGGAGGCCCTCCTGGCATGCGGCTCCTGGAGGAGGCAGCCACAGCCTGGCTAAGGGTGTGCGTTGTGGCATAGTGGGTGAAACCACTGCTTTGGGCACCCACCTTCTATATCAGAGCACCAGTTCGAGTCCTGGCTCTTGTGCTTCTGCACAACTTCCTGCTGGGAAGGCAATCGATGATGACTTGTGTACTTGAGTCCCTGTCATCTGTGCGGGGCCCCGGATGGAGTTCTGGGCTCCTGACTCTGGCCCCAGCTGTTGCAGGCATTTGGCACAAATGAAATATCTCTATCTCTCTGCCTTCCATGTGAAATGAAAACAAGGAAGTGCAGGTTCCATGGTCTAACCACAGGATGCATGTGTCAAAGCTGAGCCTCCTCAGAGGCTCAGACAGAGCAGTGACAGCATATCCAGGTGCACATGGAGGATGTGGCAACACATTGGAGTCTGCAGAGGACACCTGGTACCAGAACAGAAGACGGAGGACAGAAGAAATTGATCAACCACCCCAGCCAAGTGCTGGCAGTGAATCCCTGGGTAAACAGGCTCTAAGGTGGAGTATGTCAACGAGTGGATTCTGGAAAGATTTCATCATGCTTGGAATGGCAAGGATTGGCAGCAATTCATAACTGTGGAACTAACAAAACCACTTGAGCAGGACCCTTGGAGCATGCCCCATGTCAGGGACCTGGGATGGGTGGGAGGCTGGGTGTGGCTTCTCCCTTTATCTCTACCCTTATACCAGATACAGAAAAAAAAAATAATAATGTGGAAACAATGGTCTTTCCTGTACCCTTGACCCTTTGTGCCCTAATCAACTAGATAAAGATTATTTTAAAAAATTTTTAAATAATAATAAATAACTAAAGGCCACAACAGCAGGACTGGGCCAGGCTGAAACTAGAACCTTCTGGATCTCCTACATGGGTATAGGAACCTAGGGATTTGGACCATTTTCTGCTGCTTTTCCAGATCATTAAAAGGGAACTGCATTAGAAGGGAGTGGCTAGAACTCAAACCAGAACCCTATGGAATACCAGTAGTGCAGGCTGTGGCTTCAACCTGCTGTACCACAATTCCAGCACAGTAATTTTTTTTTAAGAATTAAAATTTATAGGCCCAGTGTGATAACTTAGTGGTTAAATTCTTGCCTTGTACATGCTGGGATCCCAAATAGGTGCCAGTTCATGTCCTGGCTACTCCACTTCCTATCCAGCTCCTTCATTGTGGCCTGGGAAAGCAGTCAAGAATGGCCCAAGACCACACTACCTGTGTTGGAGACCCAGAAGAAGCTCCCGGCTCCTGGCTTCATACCAGCTCAACTCTAGCCATTGTGGCTTCTTGGGGAGTGAACCGGTGAATGGAAGATCTTTCTCTCTGTCTCTCCTTCTCTCTATAAATCTTTCTAATAAAAAAATAAATAAATCTGGGCCTGGCAGTGTGGCCTAACGTCTAAAGTCCTCGCCTTGAAAGCACTGGGGTCCCATTTGAGCACTGATTCTAGTCCCAGCAGCTCTACTTCCCATCCAGCTCCTGCTTGTGGCCTGGGAAATCAGTCAAGGATGGCCCAAGGCCTTGGAACCCTGCACCCGCGTGAGAGACCTGGAGGAGGTTCCTGGCCCCTGGCTTCGGATTGGCCACAGCACCAGCCGTTGCGATCACTTGGGGAGTGAATCATCGGACAAAAGATCTTCCCCTCTGTCTCTCCTCCTCCATGTATATCTGACTTTCCAATAAAAATGAACAAATCTTTAAAATAAATAAATAAATGTTTTTTTTTAAAGAAAAAGAATTAAAATTTATATGGGGCCAGCTTGGTGGCATAGTATGCTAATCCTCTGTCTGTGGCTCTCGCATTGCATATAGGTACCAGTTCATGTCCTTGTTGCTCTACTTCTGATCCACCTTCCTGCTTGTGGCGTGGGAAAACAATGGAGGATGATTCAGCTTTGGTTGTTGCAGCCATTTGGGGAGTGAACCGGTGGATAGAAGATCTCTGTTTCTACATCTCTCTGTAGAATATTCCTTCCAAATAAAAACAATCAAAATTTGCATTTAAATATCTATGGACAGAGGGGCAAGAATTGTGCCACAACAGATGGGGCTGCCATCTGAGATACCCACGTTGCATGTTGGAGTGCCAGCTTTTTTTTTTTTTTTGATAATTTGGTTTTTTTTTTTTTAATAATCTTAGTTTATTAGGGTACAAAGGGTCACGGGCTACAGGGTGAAACTGGGTAATATCATTGTTTACACACTAATATAATCATTTTGCCCTGTATCTAGGGTTAGGGGAATAACAAAGGGGAAAGCCCCACCCTACCTCCCACCCATCCCCGATCCCCAGCATGAGGCGCGCTCCAAGGGTCCTGCTCATACAGTTTTGATAGTTCATCCATTCTGGATTGCTGCCAATCTCTCCATCACAACCGTAATGAAACCTATTCAGAGTCCACTGGCTGACAGTCTCTTGATGGTTGGGGTTCCAAGATAGGCAGTTCAGTTTGAGAAATATCCAAAGAAACTTCATCTGAGTTGATCCCAGATCTGATTCTTGAGTGAGTTTGCTAGTACAGACTCCAACACTGTTCGTCACACCAATCAGCTTATGCATATGCTGGTCGTCGCGATTACTGGGTCCGTTCGGCTTCCAGCCCTGTCTTCCTTGTGAACCAACGGGTATTGTAGTCCAGCTCGATTCTACCCACTTCATACTCGGTCTTCATGCAAACCAGTTGGAGCTGCAACCTAGTTGGGGCGACTCCCCAAAACCCCTACCAGTTCTGCCCCCTACCCTGGTTCCCATGCTTGCCAGTATGCACTGCAGGCTTGTTCAGTCTGTCCCACATCCCAATTAACTCTCGCACACGTCAATGGACATTGAAGCCTGGTTCAACCCAACCAACCTATTATCCAGCCCATACACCCACTGGCAGGTGCCTTTCTGTCAAGCCACCCCTGCTCCTAGCCTGGGTTTCGTGCTGTCCAGTGAGGGTGGTAACCCTGAGGGAGGTGCCCACTATTTCCCTACTACGCCACACCCACTCCCAGAGTATGCAGTCTCCAGGTGGTTTTGGCATTTGACTTGACAGAATTAGCTCCTAGTACCAGCCTCTGCCAGCTAACGCTGTGGCTAAGCCCAAACACCCCTCAACCCACTCTAATTTTAACTTGCACCAGTCAGAACAGTCAGCTCACCGTGAGGACCACAGGTGCTATAGCCCTGCCTAGTCTGAACTGCCCCCATCCGTATTCACACTTTCCAATGGAAGTAGTTATCCAGCAGGGGTGCCCACGTTCCCCTGTTGGCTTTGCCTCCTCCCTGATTGTCACATGTGCTGGTTGTGTGCTGCAGCCACATCTGGTACGGCTCATCTCACCTTGGCATTACTTGTTGTGTACTGGTATGTGTTGCAACCGAACCTGGCTCCACCCACACTCTGTTCTGGTGCTCGGATTCACCAGAAGGTAATGTGAACAGATTCAGGCTGGTCTGCCCCCAACCCATGCCATGTGTATGCCAGTGGGATAATTTTCATTGCCTGTTCTGGGTTGTTCCCTATTGTGCTTCTTGCGCTTACCTGCATGGGACTGTGTCCTGCCAGAGAAGTTGCCCAGGCTCCTCCACCAGAACCTCTCCCAATGCCAGTTTTCGCGTATAACAGTGGGTCCATGAGCCAGCACTACTCAGTTCGCCTGCTATCCTAGGAGGAACAGTGGCTTTTCCTGCCTGGCCTCCGACCCAAGCTGGTTCTTGTTGTTGGATATTTCAACCCAGCCATGGCTCTTCCATACCCCTACCCAGCTCACACATGGTTCAGTAAGGGCTGAGACCTAACCTAGTCTGTCACACAACCCTCCCCAGTCCTCCAGAGCACCAGATGGTGTTGGAATTTGGCCTGGCTTGGTGCTTCCCATCCCAGTCCACAATTGTGCCAAGTGAGATTATGATTGTATCCTGATCAGAATGTAGCCTCAGTTCCAGCCCATGCGCTCCTTGGTGGGAAACTCAACCCAGCTAGGGTGTCCCGTTATTTCCCCAACCGGGCCTCTGCCCTGCCATAGAGCAGGTGTAGGCCGGTGGTTGGTCTGTCTCTGCTTGGCAGAGCCCCTCACTTGTCCTGGCCCCTTGGATGCTGTGGCTTAGTGCCTCTGCCTCACACAGATCAGTATGTGCAAGGACCTACCTGGCATGAGCTGTGCTCCAACCTGATTTCTGTTGTTACTTGTGAGTTAAGGTTTGTTCAGCCCTGCCCATTCTGCCCCCTTCCAGTGGCAGCCCCGCCCACCCCACATCCTGTTTAAAGATGCACATTTGGGTGCTGCTGCCTTGACCTACCCTGACTGTTGTGGATTCCTTTACCCATGAGTGATGGCAGATGGCGTGGTCACACCTAGCTTAGACCATTGCGACCCCAGCTTGGGAACTAACCCGGGGGACTTGTATTCCAAAGGGTTGGGCCCACACAACCCCACAGAGTCTACCCCCAGCCCAAGTTCTCTTGTGTGCTGGATAGTGTCTTGATCCTGCCAAATGTGACCACTCCACAACTCCAACACTCAGTCGGGCAATGGTACCCAACACTGCCAAAGAAGCCCCCATCCATAGCTTCGGTGTGGGCTAGTATGTGGTGATCAGTGATGTTCTATACTAATATCCCATCTCTGTATTCATAATTGAGCTGTTGCATCTGTCTTACTAAAATTATCTTCTGGACACTTCCCCCAAACCACTAGGTCTTGGTCCCCTTGCCTGCTTAAATCTTTCATGACCCTGTCACTGAGAATACCCGAAAATTCACTTTGCACCTACACTCAACCAAGTCTTAGTCATGAGTGACCCCAGGCAGCAACTACATATCTTGAAAACCCCAGAGTTTGCCCTTCCGGGCGGCCAGCAGGCAAAGCCTGGCACCATTTGGTGCACTGGCCGCCCTGGGGGAGGCCGAGGACTCTTTCACTGCCTTGTGGCAGTGTCTTTGGCGTGAGTCCCCCGCATTGGGTCCGACCCGGCAGGGGCACCCCCCACAGTCGCCACACTGCAGGGAGCATCAGTTGCCCCTGAGCCCAAGGACCGAAC
>NW_024466410.1:0-40395 GCF_017591425.1 Ochotona curzoniae
TTTATCTGAGCATGACAAATGCAGTCAAGCTTGATCAGATTCTGACTGATCAAAAAAAAGCATCCTTCTTGGGTCTCTAGCAATTTGAGTAGATCTTGCCATGTTTCACACCTATCACCATAATCAACCATTGCATTTTGGAATCTTGGTTCTGCAATGTGTCTTTTCTTTTCTGCTTTCTGTCCCTCTGCTCTGCTAGAATGGCAGTTTCTTTTTATTTCGCCTCCCTAAGATAATGTGTAAAAACACATCATTTCCACCATTTTTTGGGCCATCTTTCCTCCTTTATAATTCCATTCTGCTGCTAGGGCAGGTATCATTTTTTTTTTTATTCTATGCTAACTATTTGAAATTCTGCTTTGTACACTAGAAAATGATGTTCTTGCAGTGTTTTGCTTTAATTTCTTGCAAATCTAACTTGCCTTGCCTTGGAGTAGTGTAAATGCTGTTGCGATTTCAGGCTACAGGTGAGTGTTTGGGTTGTGACCTGGCCTGGCCCTGGAATAGCTTGCAGGCAGGACATCCCTCTTTTTAATCAGTAGTGAGGTGACATGGTTTGCATGTTGTGAGATTTAGGACTCAATGCATGCAGGCTCTAGCCTCAGGGTTACCAGCAGAAAGGACCCAGCCTGGGATTCGCTGGTGACAACACTGCCTTTTGAAGGAGCAATATCACTGCTTGAGGTGGACTGGTTTTCAAGTATTGGAAGCGGACAGTGTGCCTGTACTCATAAACTAGAGGCAATCTATTGATGGCTCAATGAGCCTGTACATGGATAGGTAAGTGCAACAATGGAGGGTTCATATTAGAGGAATACTTTCTCCTCAAGTGCAATTCAGTCTGACCCTGGGATAGATGACTATAGCGCTGTCGGAGCAGGGACACTGCCCAGGCTGTCTTGGCTATGAAGCAGATATCACGTGGACAACAGACACAGAGTGCACTGTGTTGTTGAGCTTGGCCCTGGAATAGCTTTTGGTAGGCACCTTGGGCCCTTGGCTCACTGTTGTAACCCCTAGGTGCTGGAGTACTTTGTGTGTATGCTGGGGTGCATGAGGGTACCAGCTAAGCCCTCTTGGCCCAGGAGTGGACTGTGCACGGTGTGGAGTATTTGTTTGAGCATACCTGGACAGGGAATGCCTGGCTGGTGTGTTGCACCCCATAGGGTTACTTACCTGCTGGTGAAGAAGCAACCAAAAGAATGGGAGAAAAATTGAGTACACTACACAAGTGATAGGGGACTAATATCCAGGATTTACAAAGAGCTTCTGAAACCCAGGGACAGTAAAATAAATAAATAAATTTTGAAAAAAAAATGGGCAATGCAAATGAACAGACATTGTGCAAAAGAACAGATCCAAATGGCTGGCAAACATAATAAAAGTTGCTCAGATTCCCTAACCACCAGAGAGATACAAATGAAAACCACATTGAGGTACCACCTAACTCCAGTATGACTGTCCTAAATTCAGAACTTCATTTTAGTGTCTGCTGGCATGAATGTGGGGAGAATGACACCCTCATTTCACTGCAGGTGGAAATATAGGCTGGAACAACCACTGTGGAAATCAGCATGGCATGTGCTTGGAGAATTGCAAATAAACCTGCCATATGTGGCAAAGGGTGCAGACATGTTCGAGGTGACAGAGAAACATTGGACAGGGCAAAGAGCAGAGCAGATTACAGAAAAACATAAGGGTCAGGCAGTGAACAAGTAGGTACCTGGAGACACCCTGAACACATGGAAGAAGTGACGGTGGTGGAGCGGTGTTACAGGGAACAGAAAAACTACCAGCCACAGTTGAGCTGGGATGTAAACTCCATCGATACGCAGGGATCCAGCGGTAGCCACAGAATCAGCTCTTGCGACAGCCAAGTGGGAGCTTGGGTCTGCTCCCAGAGCTACAGAGGTGAAGGTAGGCTGGACACAAGAGTTCAAAGAATTTAAAGAATTTGTCACAGAGGAAATGAATTAAATGAAAGGTGAATTTCAGAAGTTAAAACCCACTGCAGCAAGAATTGGAAGATATTTCCTGTCACCAGGGGAAACAAACAAACAAGCAAACAAAAAAAAAGCTGGAATAGAGCCAGGTCAAGGTAACAAAAAAAAAAAAAAATGAAAGTATCCAAGAATTTAAGAATACAACTAAAAGGTATAACATAAGAATTATGGGAGTTCCAGAAGATGCAGAGAAATTGGGATTAAAGGGTTTTTCATTGAGATAATAATTGAAAACTTTCCTAATCTGGAGAAAGGATTGGGAAACAACACCCAGAAGGGGCACAGTACTCTTAACAGAGTTGATTACCATGATACATGATAATCAAGCTCTCCTCAGTTGAACATAAGGAAAAAAAAAAAAAGCCTTAGATGTGCACGTGAGAAATATCAAGTAACCTATAGAGGAATTCCAATCAAACTTACAGCTGACCTCTCAGAGGAAACACCACAGTCAAGGAGATAATGGAGTGATATATTCCAAATTCTAAAAGGGAAATAAATGTCAGCCCAGAATAACGTATCCTACAAAGCTCTCCTTTGCCTTTGAAAAATGAAATAAAATTATTCCACAGCAAAGAAAAACTCCAAATATTCAAATCTTCCAAACCTGCCCTACAACTGATATTCAAAGATGTTCTAGTGAAAGAGAAGAAGAACCAAAACCAAAGGCAAAAGTGGAGAACATCCAACTAACAGGCAAAAAGAAGAATAAATTAAAGGGCATCCCATTACCAAGATGACAGGAGGAATTTGCCACCTATCCATATTAACATTGAATGTTACCAATGTAAAAACTTCAGTCAAATTCCATATATTGGAAGACTGGATCAGAAAATAAAACCCATCCATCTGCTGCTTACAGGAGACACATCTCACTAACAAAGACCAGAGGAAACTGAAAGTGAAACGATGAAAAAAGATATCCCAAGTGAATAGTAAGGAAAATTTTGCAGGGGTAGCCATTCTTATAAGAGATGGTACAGATATCAATGTGAGAAACATTAAAAGAGATGCAGAAGGATACCATACAATGTACAAAGGATCCATTCACCAAGAAGAGATCACTGTAATAAATGTATATGCACCACATGCCAAGCCATCTGGTTGTGTGAAACAAACATTAATGGATTTAAAGGGAGAAATAGACTCCAATACAATCCTAGTGGGCGTCTTTAATATCATATGAACATCAATGGACAGATTAAAAAACAAAACAAAACAAACAAACAAACAAAAAAAAAAAAAAAAAACAGAAACTCAGCAACACAACTCACCCAAACTCTCAAGTAAATGAGCTTAGTCGATATCTACTGAACCTTTACTTCCAAAGAAGTGAATACACTTTTTTTTTTTTATCAGTTCATGGAACTGTCGCCAAAATTGACAATTGACCATATTATAGGCCATAAAACAAGTATCACCGCATTTTAAAAAAATCACCATTACACTGTGCATCTTCTCAGACCATCATGGAGTGAGGCGAAAGACCCAGAAGCCAAAAATCTTAGAAAAACATGCAAACACATGGAGACTGAATAATATGTTACTAAATGAGCAATGGGTTAGAGAGGAAATCAAAGGGAACATTTTAAAAGGCCTGAAACAAATGAAGGCATCAACACAAAATTTCAAAACTTACAGGAAACAATCAAGGCAATGGAAAGAGCAATGTCCATCTCAGTGCTTGTGTTAAGAAACTGGAAAGCATCAAGTAAGTCAGTTAATCTTTCAGTTGAAGAAAATAGACAAACAAAGGCAAAGCATTCTCAAGATTACTAGGAAAAAACAAATAATCAAAATAAAGTTAGGAAATAAACCAAATACAAACTTATGGCATGCTGCATGGGATAAGGAGGCAGAGATCCAGGGCTGATCTCACGTAGTGATTATTCAAGGAGAGACAGTGGCCAAACAGGATCTATATTCAGCAAAATACCACAACAGAATCTTGCCTCTGGAGAAGATTCATCCTTCAAATCTGGGTCTTTATCATTACAACTGCCACATGCATCAGTTGATACCTGTGATTCCACTATAATTCTATAATAGGATGCAAAATTTTGAGGTTCTTAAAAAGCTCTATTAGATAAATGTGTAAATGACAAAATTGGCATGTAAAACAAGTGTTACACACTGAACATTTATTACCAACATTAAATCTGAAAGCAGCATTCACATTTCCCACCTCAAAACAAAGGGAGATCATAGACAAATTGATGCTTAATTATTTTAGCAACAAATAACCTGTCTTCTGAAATAAAGTGAAAGTCCTCATGTTTATTAAACACTTGCAGACTTTAAAAGTATGTTTCCACGTCCATTACCCTTTTACAATATTTTGTATTTGTACTCCTGCTAATGGTTGTGTTTTCATTCACTTTGTAAGCATTGACAGGTTTATGATAGTTGGTTTTTCTTTTTACATGCTTTTGTAGTTCTGAGCTACATGACTCTGGCAACAATTGACTTCAGAAAAATGATTTTTCATTCAAGGCAGTGAGTTTGCTCATCTCTGTGAATATGTTAAATGTTGAGGTATGCTTTCTACTGTGCTCAAAATGTTTGTGTATCAATTTTAACACACATATAATACATCAATACTTTTCCCATGTTGATTCTGATGTTTAGTGAAGCTCAGTTGCTTGCAACAGCATTTTCCACTCATTACATTCATGAGGTCCTAATCCTGTGTGGATTCTCTGATGTTGAATGAAACCTGACAAGAAAGTAAAGGCTTCAAAATACACCTTACATTCATAAGGTTTCTCCCCTGTGTGGACCCTCTGATGTCTGATAAGATTTTACTTCTGAGTAAAAGATTTTCCACACTCAGTAATCCATATGGTTTTCCCTGTTGTGGATTCTCTGATGTGATCTAATGCTTGACTTATCAGGAAAAGCTTTTCACTCTCACTACATGCATAAGGTTTTTCCCCAGTGTGGATTCTCAGATGTCTAATTAGTTGTGACTTCTGAGTAAAAGCATTTCCTCACTCAGTACATTCATAAGGTTTTCCCCAGAGTGGATCCTCTGATGTTACCTTATGCTTGACTTATCAGAAAATGTTTTTCCACACTCACCACATAAATAAGGTTTTTCCCCAGTGTGGATTCTCTGATGCCTTATCAGGTGTGACTTCTGACTTAAAGCTTTTCCACACTCAGTACATTCATAAGGCTTTTCCCCAGTGTGGATTCTCTGATGTCTAATGAGCGGTGGCTTACAAGGAAAGCCTTTTCCACACACTACATTCATAAGGTTTTTCCCCAGTGTGGATTCTCTGATGCCTTATGAGTTGTGACTTTTGAATAAAAGCTTTTCCACACTCAGTACATTCATAAGGTTTTTCCCCGGTATGGATTCTCTGATGTGATCTTATGCTTGACTTATCAGAAAACATTTTTCCACACTCACTACATAAATAAGGTTTCTCCCCAGTGTGGATTCTCTGATGCTTAATGAGGTGTGACTTTTGAATAAAAGCTTTTCCACACTCATTACATTGATAAGGCTTTTCCCCAGTGTGGATTCTCTGATGTGCAAGCAGATTGGGCTTATGAGAAAAGCATTTCCCGCACTCACTACAGTCATAAGGTTTTACCCCTGTGTGGATTCTCTGATGTGATCTAATGCTTGACTTATTAAGAAAAGCTTTTCCACACTCACTACATGCATAAGTTTTCTCCCCTGTGTGGACCATCTGATGTATGATTAGGTTTGACTTATAAGAAAACACGTTTCCACACTCACTACATTCATAAGAATTTTTTCTTGTGTGGGTTCTCTGATGCCCAATGAGAGATAATTGCTGATGAAAGGCTTTTCCCCACTCATTGCATTCATACGGATTCTCTGCATTTTGAAGGATCTGATCTCTAATGAGTTCTGATTTCTGGTACATGTTTTCTTTACATTCACTAGACACATACAAATTATCTCCTGTGTCAGTTCTCTGTTTGGTGCTAAGGCAAGATTTATAGTAGCCAACATGAATTGCTTCTCGCACACTGACAGGTTGCTGATTACATGGGTCTTTGGTACAAACATGCTCACACATAAGGACTGTCTTCTTCCCACTGAAAGTCTTCTCTTTCCCATTGTGTTCAAAGGACTGCTGACAAATGTGGATCTTGTCAAGATGACTGAGATTTTCCTCACCCTCGAGGTTGTTCTTAGGGACATTAGAGGCATGTTTCTTTTCAAATGGCATTTCTTCACACTTCCTGTGGGATAAGAGTATTTAAAATATAAAATTATGCCATTTCTTCTCTCCTTTCAAAAGGCACAAAATCTCTGAGCCGCTTCTGGGAGTTGCTTTCCCCTTAACCTCTTTCAAGTTCCACTGGTCATTTAACAAATAAAAGTTTGCTCTGCAACTGGTTTCCATTTTCTGTTTCTATACTATGCTAAAGGAAAGATTCATTGAGCATTCCTGATAACATTTGGTTTGGTGTACACTCTGGAATGAAAAAAATTATGGGCTCTTATACAAGACCTATGAAGGTACACTTAGCAAAGAGAAGACTCCACATGTTTTGTACTGAACCTGTGTAAATGACCCTTGATACCACATGCCTCTGAAAAAACATGAACACACCAACCCACTGACATAATCCCCAGCCACTGCCTAGCTCCAGCTAAACCTCCACATGGATTGTACTTGGATGGGCCACAACACATAGGAACATGAAGTAGAATTGCGGAAAGACTAGACTGAGCCAGGCTGCAACACATGCTGGTGGAAAATGAGTTGAGGCAAGCCACGGTAGTCGGGGATGTTAGTGCAGGACACATGATCCCTGCATCCAGGAGATCCAGTGGGACCCTGGTAGCTTTGTCTGGCCCTTTAGGCATAGTTGTGGTGGTTGGTGTTGCCTGGCCTGGGTCCTTGAAACCCAGTGCAATGGGCCGTGGGACTGTGAGTCCTGGAATTAGAAAGTGTGGCTGGCCTCAGGTCACCTGGCTTGGAATCTTTACATGCAAGCATGGTGGTGCTAGCTCAGTGAGTGCTGAGGGTGGGGCTCCACTGGGGCAGGATCAGCTGGCTCAGGTGTTGTAAGAACTGGTACTACTCAGTTGAAAAGGAGTATTGGACAACTGGCTCGGATCCACCTGGAGATGAAAGCCCACTGAGGCCTGGAGGGCACATCAGGACCATCCAAGAGAAAGGAGGAGAGAACAGATTGAATAACTACCCCAGCCAAATGATGACAGCAAGTATCTGGGTGAAAGGAGACTCTAAGGTCAAACATGTTGGCCAATGAACATTGAAAGGGTTCCCTCTTGCTTGAATCAGTTAGATGGACCTCATTTCAGAACTATCAGAATCACCTGGACAGAAACCTTGGTGTGCTACATTGACACCCTGGTTTGGTCTAAGGGGTCCAGTACCCATCCTTAGGTACTAGGATGGTTGGGAGGCCTGGTATAGCATCTCTGAATATCATTTAACCCTGACCTAAAACAGGAGGGAAAATAGAAAATTCAAATATGATCACACCAATTTCTCTTTAATGATCCAATACACGCGCACACACACAAACATTGAGTGCAATTAAATCACACACATACACATACACACAATACACAGAAACCCAACTCATGAAACAATGATTAAGTCGCATAACCCCAGTCCCACCCACCTCAGATATTGGAGGTGGGTGGAGCCTAGGCCTGCCTTGTTTCCAAGGTATCTGCTCTCAGTGTACTGACCAGGAAGTGTGAAGCCTTTTGAGCCTAGGCAGGCCAAGGATCATCTCATCCCATGGTCATAGTGGCTGAACCTGGGGTCCCAAGCATGGACTCCAATCTGGCTCGGGTCCTCCCAGGAACAGCAAGTGTACGTGAGAACAGAGAAAATGTGTAGTTTCTACTAAATACCTGTTGATCACATTCAAGAGGTGGATACCGAAACTGGATCTCAAAGTCATTGTTTTAACTTATCTTTTTGGAGACAGAGAAGTTTTATTTACAAAGTAGACACGAGAGCAGGGGAAGAGGAGGGAAGAGGAAAACACTTCTCGAGAGAAAACTAGGTGGTGGTGTGCTTCTTGAAATTAGGGACACCCAGTTAGTAACTCTTGATTGTTGTTCCAACCCTTGGTTACTGAAACAGGATGTGTAATTGGAGAAAAGGACCCACTCCTCTGTTTTCTCCCAATTCCTGTGAATCCCATCCTTCCACCCTATTCCATACTCCTACTTTTTTATACTAAATTAAGGAATCACTAAGCTTTCCTGGTTTGGTGCACAAAATTGGACTTGAGAAAGACTGCTGGCTCTTACACAAGAGCTATGAGGCTGGACTTAGCAAAGAGAAGACTCCACAAGGTTTGTACTAAACCTGTGTAAATGACCCTTGGCACCCCATGCCTCTACGCAAACACAAACACACCCACCCAGTAACCTCCAGTCACTGTCTAGCTCCAGCTAAACCTCCACATGGATTGTGTTTTTAGGAGGTGGGGTGGGGGAGGGTGAGGGTGGAGATAAGAAAAATAACAGTTTAAGATTTTAGAGGCTTTAATCACCAACTATCTATTTTCACTTTTGCTATCACGTCAATTTTTATTTTAGAAGTAAGTCTCTGGGTCCTCATCCTTAAAAAACTGTTGGAGGATTGACACAAGAGGACAATATTCTGCGTGACTTCAAACTCCTTCAGTGGACCCTGAATCCCTACTACCTGACAAGGGACCAAAATTCAGGGCTCCTTCTTCATGCTTCACATAGGTTTATCCTCATTGGAGGAGGGATGAGAGTCCAGGCACCACCAAATATTCATTTTGTTTTGAGTTTTTATTGTTAAGATGTATTTATATTTACTGGAAATTCAGATATACAGAGAGGATGTGAGACACATAGGAAGATCATCCATGTGCTGATTCACTTCCCAAAAATCCACAACTGCCAGAGCTGAGCTGCTTCAAAGCCAAATACTAGCAGCTTCTTCTGGGTCTCTCATGCTGGTGTATAGTCATAAGCATGTGGGGTGTCCTCAACAGCTTTCCCAGGCCACAGGCTGCTGAGGTCCATGCAGGGGTTGTGAAAGACACAAAGGTGTGAAGAGAACTTTCCCATTGCAGGCAAGGCTGCAAGGAATTTCCTACTGCATGGCAAGGCCCAGCTGAATGTCACTACACCCACCTGAAAAGCAGTTCCACCTCCCTTTGGATAGACACTGCACACCCCCACAGAGATTTCTGTAATCTATTTAGGCATTGTCTGCCATGGTGGAGTTGTTTTTACTATCAATGTGAGCTTGGAAATTGACGTTGGTGATAATGTCTTAGCAAAAGGGCCTTTTACTATTCCTGCTCCCTCAGCTGTCCCTCTGATCATATGAAAATCAAGGGTGTAAAGTCCCTACACCTAACCGGAAACTATGCTTAGGGTTGTCCTCCAACATTGACCATATGCTAATCAAGGATGTTAAGTCCCTGAGTGTAGTGGAAATCTATTCTTTTCTTCTTTCATTAATCTTTAGGTCCCTCCTTCTGTGATGCACTTCCTCCTTAAACTGAATCAAGACTAAGTTGTAGCATCAGAATTGTAATAGGAATGTGTTACTGATTGACATATGCCATATTTTAGGAATTTCCTGACCACAGGATTAGGACAGCTGACATCATGCCTCAAGGGAAACAATTAGTAGAACTATCCTTAGGAATGTCCACTTGACCAGGTGTGAAAAATAGGTGCCAGAATTTGTGAAGGCTTCTGTAAAAATAAAGAGGACAGCTTTCTTGCACTGCCCATTATGATCCTGAAACTGTAGTGGTCCATTTATTTTTTATGCATACTCCACACGTCCTTCTCAAGTTCTGAACATGGCTAAGCTGGACTCCTGAAATGGGCAGAGAGCTGGATGTTAAGTGGGGCTGCCAGGGCACAAACCAGTGTCCATATATGATCCCACTGCATGCAAGGCGAGGGCCAGCCAATAGGCTATCATGCCATTCTCTCAGGTTTGATCTTTAGAAATGACTTATGTGGACGACCCCATCTACACTTCATACATGAGTTCAGAAAAAGCCGGTTACACCAGAGTTTGTCACTAATGTGGCTTCCTACCTCTGACAGCTGAACAGCCATAGAATGGCAGGTGCTTGAAGCTGTGTATTAGCAGCTATTCCCTTGCTGGTTGAGAGACAACCAATGGGAAGTGTCTTAACCACAGGTCTCTGTACAGACAAGGAATGCTCAGGGGACACTTAAAAATCTGAGACCCTTCTGAAAAATTTTGCCATTTCCATCTTCTGGCTCTCTGCCAAGAAATGCCATTTCATTCCCTCTGCTTTCTACATTCACTTGGTCACTTGGCAAATAAAATTACTGTTGGCAAATAAAAAAAAAAAGTAGAAGAATGAAATCCTATTTGTCAAGTATCATTTTTGTACAATTTCTCTTTCATATTGTGCTGTAATTATGGCTAGAGATAATGCTAAGCATCTTTGTGGCAATGCAGCTCTCATTTGTTGTTCTATAATTTTTCCGATTACAACTTACCATAAGATTATTTCTTGACCGTTCTGATTAGCTCCAAGATGCTCATTCTTTCCATGGGGATCTGAAATGAGGAAAAGAGTAACCATATGTATGAATCACATCTAAATGTTTCTTTTCAAAACGTCAAGTGAAGTCAATAAGATTTGTGGCTATTCTAGATACAGCGTATTTTCATATTAGTAAAATGTGGACATTTATGAACATTATTAAATAGGCGTTACATCTCATCTAATAATGCCTTAACATAATACCATTTTTTAACCAAAAATTTCATTTATGTGACATTGCATATTTAACTTAAAGTGGGATATGAGAGAAAATATGGTATAAATTTTAAATAAGGATTGTTTAGCTTAATCTAATCTCAGCACTGGTTTGTCTTTCCTGGCTACTCTTGCTTCAAATACAACCCTGTAGAAATGTATCTTGGGAGATGGCAGTTGTGATTCAAGTGTTTGGGATCATGAAAAGACCCATATATACTTCTAGATTTATAGTGATAAGGTGGCAAATTGCTAGAATAAAAGTATACATGGAGACTAAAGAATGTCTGTGTCTCACTCGCTGTCCTTCTGAAAGAAACTCAAAGTAAAAATCAAATATAATTCCAGTCAACATTTACTGAAAGAAGTATCAGCTTCCCTGCTGACCTACCTGGAAGTCTCTGCTTGACAGATTTCTCCACTGTCCATGGTGCTGATTCTTGCTCCAACTTGAAGATCACATCAGGCTTTGTTATGGAGTGCCCTGTGAATGGAGAATGATGCCGATTTTCTGAACTCACCACTAGTCCTACCAACTACTATACTTTGTAAACTCCTCTTTCATTAGTAAACTCTACAGAAGTGTTCTGCTTAGGCATGACAGAACTTCACTCACCCACAGACAGCAGATTGTTATAGGTCTCAAGCATCACCTCCCTGTACAGGGTCCTCTGAGTATTGTCCATTGTCTGCCATTCTTCCTGGGTAAAATCCACAGCCACATCTTCAAATGACACCAACACCTGTAACATCACATGTCTCCTCAGCTCTGAATCATTCAATAGAAACACTGACAGTACATTCTCTGTATATTTAATTTGCAACTTCTATGGATATACTTTAATTAACAATTCATACAGCATCACAGAATAACAGTTAAATGAAAATATCTTGTATTATTTTGCAATTCCAATATTACAACAGAATATTCCTCATTCTCTTAAAATTTGTTTTCCCTAAAGATTCTCATTCTAATGAATTGTAGAAGACATTGCTAGAATATCTCTCCAACTGGAAGATATGACTGTTTCCTTTGTTGCCACTCTACTTTTCAACTAAATTAACATACGTGACCATATTGACACTGAGCTGAAATATTAAATCAACCTGTGGAGAAAGTTTCTGGCTCCTAGCTTCTGATTGGCACAGCTCCAGCCTTTGCGTTCACTTGGGGAATGAATGATAGGATGGAAGATCTTCCTCACTGTCTCTCCTCCTCTCTGTATAACCGAATTTGCTATAAAAATAAGCGGAAAAAGAGAGAGATATGGTATACAAACCCTAATAATCCAAAAAGCTCATACTACAAGTACAATCTCTCTAGCAAAAAAAAAAAAAAAAGAAAAGAAAAAAGAAACCTAATGTTACCTAATAAAATATGACTTCCATTTAGATTTGGAAATTATGTTTCCCTACTTTAGAAACTAGATTTACTTGAAAACCAGAGATAGAGAAATTGGGAAAGGGGCTTGGCAAATAGCCTAGAGGTGAAAGCCCTCACAATGCATGCACCGGGATACCATGTGGGTGCCAGTGTGTGTCCTGGCTAAGCCGCTTCCTAGGCAGCACCCTGCCTGTGGTGTGCAAATGTGGTAAAGGACAGCCCAAATCCTTGGGACCCTGAACCTGTGTGGTGGGTCCAGAAGAAACTCCAGGCTTCAGATCAGGCCAGCTCCTTCCATTGCAACAGTTTGGGAGTGAGAGCAGATGGAGAATTTTTGTATCCCCTTCTTTCTGTATATCTGCTTTTCCAACACAAACACATATATAGATGTGAATTTTCTTTGTTTATTGTGGGTGTTGTTTACATAAATGATCATGGTGCGAAGGTTCTAGGGTTAGGGAAAGCTTGATGTGACCATTGTTTCCAAAATTTTTATTTATTGTTCCTATGGAACTGGTTCATATTCTGGTTGGTCATTTTCCATCTAGCTCCTTGCTTGTGGCCTCAGAAAGTAGTAGAAGGAGGCCCAAAGCCTTGGGACCCTGGACCTGATGGGAAACCTGGAAGAAGTTCTTGGCTTCAGATCAGTTCAGCTCTGGCAGCTCCGGCCATTGCAGCTGCTTGGGGGATTATACCACTGGATGGAAGATCTGTCTCTCCTTGTCTCTGTAAATCTGACTTTCTAATCAAAATAAATAAATAAAAAAAAACACCTTTAACAAATTGTGCCTTAACAATGGCATTATAGGTTGATTTGCAGTCATCAAGATTTCACTCTTCTTCACACACTACAGCACATTCAGTGTGGACTGCTTTTAAGAATTATTACTCCAGAGTAAACATAGTTGCAACACTGAAAACGTTATTAAGTTAAACTCATGGTAGAGTTACAGGACGATCTTCATTTAATTTGTGCTTCAGTTGCAGATTAAATCAGCATGTATTACAGTATAAGTATGATTGTCAACTTAAATGCTACCTAGTGGGCATGACTAACAGCCTACCTGCCTATGATCTGAGGCATGGCTTAGAGCGTGTGTGCAGTACATGACCTGTGATGTGATTGGAGGGCCTAAAGGGATAGACATGCCTTTTCATCAATTACAGGGTCCTTGTTGTGTGGGAGGGCTGTCCAGCACTGCCCTTCTGCTGTGTTATTTTCTAGTGCATATGAGTTGTACTCACTTTATAATAAATGCACATGCTCCCTCAGACCGTCCCTGGTGGTTCTTGCAGTCCAAGGACACTGGCACCTCACGCACTTGGTGGTCTTGGGCATGTTGGCAGGAAAATCCTGAGGCTCAAAAGCAATAAAAACAGATACCAAAATGGACAAAGAACTTAAAATATTTCTACAAGGAAGATAACCAAAAGGCTAGTTAATTAGCACAAAAGGATTTTCAGCATGATTGACCATTAAGTGAATGACAATGGCAACCACAATGATATACCATTTTATATCCATTGCAATGTCCTTCACTAAAACAACCCAGGCAAGGATGGCTCAAGCTGCCTTCAAGCAGCCAGGCCCTGTTCTGTCCTTTCCCCAACCAGCAAAATGCAGTTAGTGGGGTAGAGTTCCTTTGGTTCCAAGGCCAAGATGGCCCAAGCTGCCTTTATGCAATCAGACCATGCTGTGCCCCTCACCTCAGCCACAGTAGGCCATTGTGGTCCAGGGTCCTGTTTGGCACCTCGCCCAGACCAGAATGGCTCAAGCTGCCTTTAAGCAACCAGGCTGGGATATGCCCTTTCCGCCACCAGCCAAGAGCTGGCAGTGGGTCCAAGGTCACATTTACATTCTTAGCCCTAGCCAAGATGTCTGCAACTGCATTTGAGCAGCTAGGCTTGGCTCCTTGACTTCCAGAAGCAGGAACTGTGGATTGCTCAGAAGAAGGAGTAGGGGATGTGTGGGAGGCAGGACCATTGTAGCAGTATGTTGCAGCTGAGGAATGACTTCTGAAGGACTTCTACTGAAAAAAGCCACTTCACTTGCAGGTAAATGAGGGGGCTACACCTAGTGGTTTGGAAGGTAGAACTGAGGAAATTTCTGGTTCAGAAGAGTACACATGCCCACATGGGAAACCTGAGCTGGGATGGTTAACATGGACTACCACCCACCAGTGCACACTTAGGATAGGGCTGGGGGCCTGTCTGGCAGGGAAAGATTACACTACTGCCAATGAGTTTCATAGAAGGGGCAGATAATATTAAGCTGGGTCATGATTTCAACAGGCATGTCTAAGAACCAGGTCTGGGGGTCAATCCTGTGGGGAATGTGAGGGCTTAATCTGTGGAACTGCAATTTCTGCAGGTTGTCCCAAGAGTTGAGAGTTGTAAAGAGCTGAGCTACACAGGACCATGGAACCCTTGGACACTAATGAATACTAGGATTGGGAACAGGACACACTGGTCCAGGCTGCAGCACAGAGCAGTCTGCTGCTCAAAACAACAAGTAAAGGAACCATGGCAGTAGCAGACCTAGTATGGGTCATAGGGTGTCACTTTGATTGGGATGCAGTTCCCAACTGGGGTACATGAGAGCTGAATTTGGGATGGACATGGTTGGGCTCCACCACAGCATCCACTGGTTTGCATAAGAGATAGGACTGCAGATAAAACTTACCCAGCAACTGCAACCACCAGTGTGTTCATCGGCTGATATGGGTGACAGAGCTGAGCCCATAATGGCAAGTACACATGTGAGTCTATGATCATCTCAGATTGTTTCTTCAGGGATACCGACCACTGATTCAATGGATGCAGAACTCCAAAAATATGGACAAATGTGGAAACTGTGTGTTGACTTCGGAGTTCATGTATCAGAATTGGGCCTCTTCATTTGCTGAATGAACAAGCTCAGATGCACATAGGGGATATGGCAGTCTGTTGGAGCCTGCAGATGAAGGAGGGTAGAAAAGAATGGACAACTACCCCAGGCAAGTGTTGACAGTGAAGAACTGGCTGAATGGAAATGGAATGGAATGTCAACCAATGGACCATGGAAGGATTTGTTATGGAAACCACTTGAACAGAATCCACAGAGCATGCTCCACGTCAGGGACACTGGAAAATAAGATGGCCACTCCACATCCCAAGGTTCTATTGTGGTGGGGATTCTGGGAGTGGCTTTTCACCTTCCAACTCCCTTCCAGTGCATGTGGCAATGCAGAGGATGTTCCAAGTGCTTGATTCCCTGTACTGATAGCAGAGAACTGGGAAGAAGCCTCAACCTCTTCCTGCTTTAACCATTGTGGTCACTTGGAAAGGGATAAAACAGAAGGAAGATCTCTCTAACTCTCCTCCTTTCTTTATAGTTCTGACTTACATATCAATAAAATGATTTTATAAAGAATTTTTTTTATTTTTTGTTTATTGCAAAGTCAGATATGCAGAGAGAAGAAGAGACAGTGAGGAAGATTTTCCATCCGATGATTCCTTCCCCAAATGACAGCAATGGCCAGAGCTATACCGATCCGGAGACAGGAACCAGCATTTTTGCAGGTCTCCCATGCAGATACTGGACCCTCTATTGGCATGCACACACAAGAATCAGGTCTTCATCACATCAGATCAAGTTTCTTTGGGGTTCGCCCCAACTGAATCACTAGATTCAGAACTCCAACCATGGATAGAACTGCAGGTTCCATGGACTGACCATGGAGGGCGTTTGTCAGAGCCAGGCCGCCTCAGTGGCTTCGATGTAGCAGTGAACAGCATATTCAAGTGCACACGGAGGATATGGCAACACATTGGAGCATGCAGAGGACACTGGGTACCATAACAGAGCACGAAGAGCAGAACAAACTGATCAACTACCCCAGACAAGCATTGGATGTGAATACGAGGGCAAACGGAGATTCTAAGATGAACTATATCAACCAGTGGATTCTGGACAGATTTCATTGTGCTTGGAATGGCGAGATCGGCAGTAATTCACAACTGCTGAACTATCAAAACCTCATGAGCAGGATCCTCAGAGCATGCCCCACATCCGACATCACGGGATGGCTGGGAGGCTGGGTGTTGCTTCTCCCTTCATCTCCTTCGTACCTCCAGAATCAGGAAGGAAACAAAGAGAATGGGGAAATGGTGATCTCACCTAACTTCCTGTAGCATTGACCTTTATGACCCTAACCAACTATGCAATAATCACTAAAAATAAAGGCAATTAATTAAAAAAGAAAAGACAGTCCCCAATATACATAGTATAAAATAGTTTCTTTTTAATTCTTTAAAAAAACAATTTACTTACTTAAAAGTGAGAATTACAAACCAACAATCAAAGCCAGCCATCTAGAAACATCTTCCTGTGACTTGCTTACTCCCCATGTGGCCACAAGAGGCAGCAAAGTCCAGGACAAAACCAGGAGCCTCAACCTCATTCTGATCCTCCACAGGGGTGCAGGTGTCCAAGGAACTGACACATTTCCTGCTATCTCCCAAGCACATTAGCAGGGAAGTAGATCAGAAGGGGAACATCAGGGACTTAACTGGTCCTTATATAGAATTCTGGCATTGAATGCAGCTGTGTAACATGTTATCTCAAAACATGCCACAGCAATTATTTAAATAGATCTAGTAATCAAAAGTCAGGTTGCTTTTCCCACTGAACCTTCTGCTCATCCCACACCTGATACACAATGATGTTATTTATTATTTAGCATTTTTTATAATGTAAATACCACTATTGGAGAATTAACCTTGAACCTAGAAGGACAGATACTGCACTGCTTTTACAATGTCACTATTCACTTGACAGGGAGAATGACAGAAAAGCAGATGTTTTGTGTAATATTTTTTTCTTTTTCTGAACGCTGTTCTTAGCTGTGGCTGTGTCAGACTGACTCCAGGTCTCCCTCTTGCATCTCACACGTGGGTGGGACATATACAAGTACTTATACCACAACCACATGCTTGTTAGTAGCAGGTTGGAGTGAATTACGTTCATTGTCATTGCATGCATTCATCCTACCATGCTGACACACCATTACACTGATTTTTTTTTTATTTTAATACCACTGTTAACTTACTGTTAATATCTCTCAGACAGTGCAAAAGCACAGTGGCCTAGCAGCTTATGTCCTCACTTTGAACATTCAAGGATTAAATGTGGGCACCAGTTCTTATCCTGGCAGCTCCACTTCCCATCCAGCTCCCTGCTTATGGCATGGGAAAATAGTCGGGGATGATCCAAAGCCATTCTCCTGTCTCTTCTCTCTGTATATATGACTTTGCAATAAAAATTAATAAATCTTTCTAAAAAATAAATAAATCCTTAAATATATATATATATAAAACAGAAAACCTGAAGAGGAAATTTCAATCAGTTTTGACAGTTCCAATGTTTAGGTATCAAAATTTTACCTTCTTTCTCTCACATTTTTTTTTTCATTTTAGTTCAAAAACTAACATAATTCTCTTAGGACACAATGTAAAGCAAGCTGAGAAGTAAACAAACAACTTACTGAAATTGTGTTGGTGTTCTCCAGCCTGGGAAGCATGTAGCAGGCTGCAGGGCTACACCTGCAAGAGAAGGTGGAGACAGGGAGTTAGGCATTGGTCTTGATTGTTCCTAGCCTCTTCAGTGGTTTCTACTGTGCTAAGCAACATCAACTTGGAGGCAGACACAGTGGCTGGAGAAATAAAAGCCATCAGCTTCCCTGGGCAAGAATAGTGCTTTACAAGTGCCAAGAAGGCATCCTTGAAACAGTATCAATAATTTCAATAATTGGCAGTGATTAAAGTCAAGTAGTCATTAGGCAATGCAAACATTTAATATTTATTTGGAAATAATGTTACTAGGACTGACACTGTAGCCTAGTGACTAAATTCCTCCCTTGCACATACAGGAGGCCCATAGGGATGCTGGTTAATATCCTGGCTGCTATATTCTCCATCAAGCACCCTGCTTGTGGCCTGTAAAAGCAGACAAGGATAGCCTTGTGAGCATGCACCCATATGTGAAGAGCTCACAAGAAGAACTCACAAGAAGACCCTGGCTCCTGGCTTCCACTATGGCTCAGCTCTGGCAACTGTGGTGACCTGGGGAGTGAGGCAGCAGATGGAAGGTCTTTCTGTCTCTGCTACTGTAATTATGAGTATCCAATGAAAATATTTAAGAAATTTTAAAAATCATGTTATTGCAAAGCACTAACTTATTTTTTCACAACTATTGTTAAAATTACAAAATACAGCAGAAAAATCATAGTGTCACTAAAATGTATGTTTCAGAAAAATAACTGGATGGTATTAAGTACTTCAACATTTCTACATTCAAAGTAATTGTGTCTACACCTATATATGAAAATTGGATATAATATTTATTCTATACCATTTTCTAATAAGTGTTCCAAATAAAAGTTCCTAAGTCTTCAATGACACTTCCCAGTTCTTAAACCCTCAATGACACTTGAATTTGTCATTTCATTTGCCTTAGCTCATAGGACATCCATAAGTATGATAGCAACATAGTTTGAGAAATCTTTTTATTTTATCTCCTTAAATAGTTACATTATGGCAACAGTGACAGAAAATCATCAGCCTTGAATGAGTGAATATCATGACACAGGAAGCTTGGCTTCTTGCTTGGGATAGATCAGACATGATACCCACATGCCTTATTTATGCCTACTGGCTATGTAACACTTCCAATGCAATATCCTGTTATTGTGCCTGGAACACAGTGGGTGCGTTCCAAGAACCCTCTGGGAACCCTAGATGTATTCTTGTTTCTGGTGTAAGCAAGGCATGACCCTGACATCTTGGGAGTGAATGAACCCACTGATGGGAAATCTTTCTTGCCTTGGCAATTTACGTTTCAAACATACATAGTGTTTATAAAAGTGATTACAAAGAAACATACTGTATCTAGAACAACATATTTTAAGTTGGTTGTGGATATATCTTGGTGAGTAATAAAGAATTACATTTCAAATTCAATTAAGAGAACTTCACAAATACACTACAACTTACATTTTTATATATATTTGTGCATTCTACTTATTTTCCCCCTCTATTTCAGTTTTTAATTGCATTTTTTACATTTAATTTTTAAATTCCATTTTATGACAGTTTCATAGGCTCTGGGATTACCCCAAACCCTTTAAAAAGCCCCCCAATATTGAACTCTTCCATATTGTTACAGTAGTACAGTTCATATCCAGTCATGTTTTTTCATCGGGGGCATGGACCATGCAGACAGTCCAGCATTTTGTTGTCCAGATTAATTCAACAGTGTCATAGGAAAACCATCTCTGGACTGAAACAGAGCTGACAGAATATCATCCACTCCAATGAAAAGCCACTACCCTTCCACAACCCTTCCAAACTCATTCTACGAAGCCAACATCACCTTAATCCCAAAACTGGGTAGAGAATTAACAGAGAAGGAATACTACAGACTGATCTCCTTGATGAACATTGCTGTTAAGATCCTCAACAAAGTCCTAGCTAATGGAATTCAAAACAACATCAGACAGATCATTCATCCTGATCAAGTAGGATTCATCCCAGGAATGCAGGGATGGTTCAACATTTATAAATCCATATATGTAATACACCACATCCAAAAGCTGAAGAACAGAAATCATATAATAGTATCAGTAGATGCAGAAAAAGCTTTTGAAAAATCCCACACCACTTCATGCTAAAAACTCTAAACCAGGTAGGCCTTGCAGGAAATACCCACAGCACACTCAGAGCAATATATGAAATACCCAGCATGATACTGGAATGGGGGGAAATTGGAACCTTTTCCAATGAGATCTGGAAGAAGACAAGGGTGTACACTTTCACAACTGCTATTCAACATCATACTACAAGAACTCACACAGGCTATTAGATAAGAAAAAGAAACCAAAGGAATCCAAACAGGAAATGAAGAAGTCAAGCTTTCACTATTTGCAGATGATATGATCGTATACATAGAGACTCAATACAGAGCCTGCTGGAACTTATGAGAGTTTGGTAGAGTGGCAGGGTATTTTTAATTTTATGATACAATTCCATGGGATCTGGGATTTCCTTTATCCCTTGGTACTGCAATATTCTATGCAGTATGCCTAGCAGTGATCTAATGCACTACACCACAATGCAAGGCTCAAAGGTTAGTCTTTTGGATTCACTACTACTAAAAGTTTTCTCATGTAGCTTTTGTGTCTAATCATAGCTTGTTTAAAAAAAAAAAACACTAGTTCATTTTATAACCCATTCTGCAAAATACAAGAACAAAAATGTTCCCTTTCCCCAAAAATTCTGGACCTGAAACAGTCACTGTAATTCATGTCACTGATGTGTGACCATCCCTTATGGTTACACTTACATTCAAATGCAAAATAACCCCATAGAGGAAAATCACATTGAATGTGGATTGGATTTTGACATAGTAAAATACGCTTGAAATTTTGAAATGATTTATTGCAACCTTTCACAATATCAAAATCACTTAAAAACTCACAAGAAAATTTGTAAATTAAACTCATCATTCTTCAATGATGACCAACACCACCATCAATTTTCAACTATTTGTACTTTCTAATAACTGTTGGAGTTGTTCATAGTAATAAACTTTCTGCTTGCGATCAACATAACCCAGAGTGCCTTGTTTGAATGCAAGCACCATGCCTGATTCCATTACAGCTGCCTGCACAAGTCCACCCCGGGGCATCACTGAAATGTGAAGTGCAGGTAGACGTTTCAGTTTGGTTGAATGCTTAGTTTTAACACATAGCTTCCAACTAGTAACAATTTCTTATTTACTTGAAATGCAAAAAGAGCTTACAGCTGGTGGTTCATGCTACTTACATTTACAAGAGCCAAGTTGAGTCAGGCCATAATTATAAAGGAGGAACTCCTTTTCTTCTTACAGATTTATTATTTTTTTCCAGAATGTCAGATATACAGATGAGTCAAGCCAAAGCTAGAAATCAGGAATTCTATCCACACTCCCATTCAGATAGTTAAAAACCGAGTTTGGTGGGATATTTTTGCTGTCTATCCAGAAAGTTGTGCATTAGAAGTAGCCAAATCCTGAGCTAGCAATCTTGAAAGATAATGTGTGTATTCATATCACTTGATAAACCTGCTATGCTGCCATACATGCCACATTAGTTCCCAGCTTTAACTCAATTTAATATGGGACAAGAATTTGGGTAGGGAACCAGTTTCTCAGAGTACTCTCTCTCCATGCTCTCTGTCCTGGCATCTAAAACAAAAACACACAACAAGATTACAATCTAGCTTCCTGCTAATGGCGAGGACAGAAGTAAGGATGGGCCAAATCCTGAGCACCTGTGCTTATGTTGGAGGGCTAGGATAAACTCCAAGCTCTTCACTAGCACCAGCCACCTTCAGCTAATGAGGCCAGTTAGGGAGGGAACCACCAGATGGAAGATGCCTCTCTGTCTCTGCTTCTTTCTCTGTAACACTGCCTTTCAAATAAAAATACATTTTACAAAAATGTTTATTTCAAGAAAAAAAGTAAGAAAGAAAAAAGCCCAGTCCTCTCTGGACTTCTCCCTATTACCTTTAATAGTTTCAATCCAAAGTCACTGCAAATGTGCTGCTTCTATAGAGACTCACCCACACTGGACACAGCATATGGTGAAGATGGGATCTAGGTGTCCTCAGGATCAAGAGCCTTGTCACCCTTATAGGCTCTGGGCCAATACTTCTTAGCATCACACAGCCTGAGAGTGGTTCTAGCAACAGGCAACTGAGAACAGAAAAAGCAGAGGTCATCTGCTGCCAGTCAGCAGGAGGTCAAGGTCTGTGTTCTCAGTTGCAATTGCCTGGAGTGCAGGCCACATTTCACCTGATCATGATGTGGGGGGAGGAACAAGAATTAACTTCAAATAACACTAAGTCTCCCTGCTTTGATCAATTCTTGAATTTTCTTCAAATATGTTTTTAAAGAAGGTAATTACCAGAAACTATGGTAACTGAGAATGTTTCAAAATGTCTTAGGTTCATTTAGAAAAGGATGCACATGGACAGAGGAAACACCACGTGAGGATACAGGAAGATTTAGGCTGTGAGTCAGCCAGGGAGTGACCTCAGCAGAAACCAAATCTAACACCGCCTTGCTCTTAAACTTTCAATCATTAGAAACACAAGAAATGAATTAGCTTGATTAAGACAGACATTCTTCAATATATTTTTATGGCAACCCTAGTACACTTTTATTTTCAATTATACTTCCTATGGCCAATGAGAAAAACCCACCATCAGAGCAATATAGAAACCAAAGGTTATGACTTTAGATGCCTAACACTTAAAATAACAACAGCAACAACAAAAAGCCAAATATGCAACTTAAGTACCAATCTCAAAGTTCCAGAAAAAAAAAAATCCATCTAGGAGTAGATAAAGAAAATTCAAAATAATGATTGGTGAAGAAATGAATAAACTATATTAAGCAATACTGAAGACAATGGGAATACTAAATTTTTAAAGACAAAATTAATACACCTTTAGTTAGACTAAGAAAAATTAGGGCCCTGCATGGTAGACTAGTGGCTAACATCCTCGCCTTGCAAGTGCCAAGATACCATATGGGCACTGGTTCCAACCCAGCAGCCCTGCTTCTCATCCAGCTCCCTGCTTGTGGCCTAGGAAAGCAGCGCAAGGATGGCCCAAAGCCTTGTAACCTTGTACATGTGTGGGAGACTCAGAAGAAGCTCCTGGCTCCTGGTTATGGATCAGTGCTGCTCATGCTGCTGTGGCGCCTTGGGAGAGATCAACGGATGGGAGACATTTTTCTCTATCTCTCCTCCTCTTTGTATAGCTGATTTGTAATAAAAATAAAGTCTAGGGCCCTGTGCATTGGCTTAGCGGTTAAAGTCCTCACCTTGAAGGTGCCAGGATCCCATACAGGCACTGGTTCTAATCCCAGCAACCCCACTTCCCATGCAGTTCCCTGCTTGTGGCCTGAGAAAGCAGTTGAGGATGGCCCAAAACCTTAGGATCCTGGACCTGTGTGAGAGATCCAGAAGTGCTCCAGGCTCATGGCTTCAGATGGGCATAGCTTATGCCATTGAGGTCACGTGAGTAGTGAATGAGCAGAAGGAAGTTATCTGTCTCTGCTAATCTGTATCTCTCTCTTTCTCTCTCTCTCTTTCTCTCTCTCTCTATATATATAATATATATATGACTTTACAATAAGAAAAATAAATATTAAAATAAATCTAAAAAAAGAATGAAAAAGGGTAGATTTAAGTACATAAATGTAGAAAAGGAAAACTATAAAACTGCTTTCACAGAAGTATAGTGGATCAGGGCTATCTGGACCAAGTGGGTTCTGCCACTGCTTGTGATGTGACCATCCCATGTGGATGCCACTCCAAGTCCTGGTTGCTTCATTTCTGATCCAGGTCCCTGCTAATGCATGTTGGAATTCAGAGGATGTCCCAAGGGCTTGAGTCCTGGCTGATGTGGGGGAACTGGAAGAATCCACTGACTCCTGATTTCAACCTGGTCCTGCTTTAGCCATTGTGGTCACTTGGAGTGGGATAAAGCACATGGAGATCTTGCATTCTAACTCTCTCTTTCTCTATAACTCTGCCTTTCATACTGACAAAATTAATCTTTATTTGGAAAAAAAAGAAATATAATGGATCGCTAGGGATTACCAACAGTAATTATAAACTAATAAGTTGTTCATTTCTGGATACTTAGTATTAGCCTACAAAAGTGCATCAGAAAGACACTAAAAGCTGACAAAACCAACAGTAAATAACAATGAATCAGAAATAAAAATTTCAAAAAGTAAAGAAGTAAAATCTCTTTAAACCAAAGGTCAACAGCAGGTGTTTCCATTACTAAATTATACCAAATTAACACCAATTTTTCTAGAATTATTGTAAACCATTGAAAGGGGAAAAAACTGTTCCAAATTTATCCTGGGCCTAACAATATTTAATTCCAAAACTAGACTGAATCAACAGTGGGTGACTTAACTCACATCTGACTGTGTTTCAAATTGAGAAACACAATGTAATTGCTCAGTCAAAATGCAATCTCCATTGTAGCATGATTAGACTTCGGTGTATTTATTTCTTAATACTTCTTCTGAAACAAGTTCAACCCCAGCAATCTAGTTTAAAAAATCATAAACCAGTATGCTTGAAAAAAATAAAGGTTAAATTCCTCACATATTACACATAAAGTGAATTCAACAACACCAATAAATACACACATGATAATCAAAGTGCATCTAGCCTGAGGATGTAGAAAATGGGGCAAAAAATGCAAATCAACACACCAAATACTTCACACAAGCAGGATGAAGGATAAGCATTATTAAAACCATCTTAATGAAAACATGCACTACAATGCTACATTTATTTTATATTAATGTACATACATAAGTTGAGCAAATGTACAAATATTCAAATATACCTCAACTGAGGCATATTGAAATATTTCTCCCAAGATAAGCAATCAAATAAGAATTCCAACTTTTCACTGGTATTTAATATTTTCCCAAAGAAAGTAAATAACAGAAGGAAATAAAATGCACAGAAATGGGAATCAGGAGACTCAACTTTATTTGCTTTTGAATTCTTTTTCCCTAATTTTGTTGATAATGAAACCTAATGAACACCACTACTCTATTCAGCCATTAAAAATAAAATACTGTTATTTGCTGCAAAAGAGATGAAACTGGATATAAAATCAGGAAAATGTACAAATAGATCTAACATATTATATATCTATATACAGCTGCACTTTGAGTGGTGGTTATTACAGACTGAGAAGAGTGAGGCCTGGGGAAAGGAAGGAGGTAGAACAGGTAGCAAAGAATGTGAGACAGAAGGAACAAGATCCAGTGTCCCATCCCAGTGTGTGGTGACTACAGTTCACAATAGGATAAGCTTATGCAGGGAACTGGAAAGAAGCAGCCTGTTTACTGTAAAAGCAAAGATCCCTGGAAAGACTGAGCACCTGGTTTACTCAACTTAGGCTGTATATGTACACAAATACTGCACTGTACCTTGTGACAGTATTCAAGTACAGGGTGATCAAAATTGTGTAGAAGTTTCAGAAATCAGAATCATCCCTTCACAGTAACAATATCTAAAAAATTTAAACTGTCTCAAACTCACAGTATAAAATGCATTTAGTACTTTTTAAATTCTTTATTCTGCTTTTGTTTTGTAAAGTATTTATTCATTTTCACTGGAAATTCAGATTTGCAGAGAGAAGACCAAATAGGAACACCTCCCATCCACTGGCTCACAGCCCACTTGGCCACGACAGCCGGAGTTGAGCTGATCTGAAGCCAGGAGCCAAGAGCTTCTTCTGGGTTTCTCATGCACATGCAGGATCTCAAGACTTTGGACTGTCCTCTACTTTTTTTCCCAGGTCACAAGCATAGAGCTGGATAGTAATTGGAAATGCTGGGACAAGAACTTGTGCCCTTATGGGATCCTGATACATGCAAGATTAGGACTGTAGCAAATATGCTATCATGCTAGGTTCTTTTTATTCCAGGAATGTATAGTCTTAATTCTATTTTTTATCATTTATTATCATTTTATGATAAATTTCCATAGGCCCTGCTGTTTTCCTTACTTCCACCTTTTTCATTATTTAAAAACAATTTATTACTTTGCTTAAATGTGAAAATTACACAGTAAGAGCCAAAGACAGAGATCTTCCCTCCACTTGTTTACTCCGCATGTGGCCACAAGAGGCAGCAAGATCCAGGGCAAAACCAGGAGCCTCAACTCCGTTCTGATTCTCCACAGGGGTGCAGGTGTCCAAGGAACTGAAACATTTCATTCGGTCTCCCAAGCACATTAACAGAGAACTATATCAGAAAGTGAACATCACACTACACCTGATGTCTCTCACATGCTTTTAAATAAATAATAGGGAAATTAATCAAAAAGTACAATGTGAGTTTTCGATGCTGGGCCATGAAAGTGTTGGACACCAAATGATGGCACGAACATTCACTTTCTCCATTCTGATGCCTTTTAACATATAAATATTTATTCAAAATGATACTACCAAAAATGAGCAAAACTGTTGCTCTTGATACTAAGTAAAAAGAATGACGAAAATTACACACAGCATAGGAGAAAACTGTTGGGACTATACCTGAACTTCTCAAGAAATTGGGAGTATATCAGAATTTCTAAAGAAATGAAACAGTGTTATGTACAATTGGGTTAATACTGTTTACAAATATACTTTACAGACTCTATGGAAACACTCAAAAATTCAGTAGATATATCCTTGAAATCTTAACAGAGGACAGAATATGCACCATCTAAAATATTCAGTTAAAATGAGGAGGTGTGGGCCTCTAGTTGAGTGGATGAGAAAATGCTGAGGAGACGCTCACCCTACACTGGACTGTCTGTGTTTGTGTTATCGCTCCACAACAAATTCCATCTTGCTGTTAATATACTCTCTGGTTGCAAGCAAGAAATTTCTCAAGTATGTGAGTCTTTGCACCTGCTAAAATGGACACAGATGTAGTTCCTGGCTCCTGTTTTGGCCTGGACTATCTCACAATCTTGTAGGAATTTAAGGAGTTAACCGTCAGATGGTAGATCACTTTCTCTCCATGACTCTTATAAATGAAAAATACTAACAAGATTTTTTAAAATGATCAGGCAAAAAGAAATAATTTAAAAGCAAGAATTAGCATGGATGTTTGGTGCAATGTTTCACACACAATTTTGAGGACCTCATGCTTCTTCCCAGTGACTCTAAATAGAGCAGCACCTTATGCAAAGGAAATTCTCATAGAACAGCAAAGGAAGGTACACACCAACTAGCAGTAATCAGGACACCCTAATCCTACAGTATCAGTGCCCAGCCAGTGGGAACTGCTACTTAGCAATGTGATCAGAGATCTCACTTAACACTACATGAAGAAAAGTAAGTCAAACCAAATCCTAGGAAACTCAAAATAAGTATACATGGAGAAAATGTTAGACTGAAATCCTTCTAGTCTAGAAATATCCTATACACCATCAGAATTTATCCCCAGTCTCTAACATAATATTGTCCCATATGCAAAACACTTTCAATGATTTAGCATATGAGAAATAAAAAGCAAGAAACATTCTGTCATCATATCAAAAGTGAAAGCAAAGGCCAGCATTCAGGTATAATATGTAAAGCTGCCAACTGCAACACCAGCATCCCATATGGAATCAGCTGTTCCACTTCCAACCCAGCTCTTTGTGAATATCCAGGGAAAAGCAGTGGAAGATCATCCAAGTGCCTGGGTCCTGAAAACCCACATGCAAGACCTAGAGGAAGCTGCAGGCTCCAGGACTCAGCTTGGTGCAGCACTGGCTACTTTAGCTACCTGCGTAGTAAGTGGGTAGAAGATAACAGTCTTTATTTTTCTTTAAAGATTAATTTTAATGCAATGTCATACATATATATATACATATATAGAGAGAGAGTGAGAGAGAGAGAAGAGAAAATATAGAAATATAATCTGTCCGCTGATTTACTCCAAAAGTGACTGCAATGACTATGCAGTCACTGTTCTGCTGTGCTGAACTGCAGCCAAGACCTCTTCTGGGTCTCCCACGGGGATGCAGGGTCCCAAGGCTTTGGGCCATCATTGCCTGCTTTCTCAGGCCACAGGCAAGGAGCTGGATGGGAAGTGGGGCTGCAAGGATTAGAATTCTAACCCATATGGGATCCCGGAACACTCAAGGCTAGGACATCAGCTGCTAGACCACCTTGCCGGGCCCTGTCTCTTACGTAAACACTCATTTAAACATAAACAAATAAAACATATTAAAATTTTAAAAAATAAATATACATATTTTGAAGATTTATTTACCATACCATAACACTTAAAAAATTCAATTTAAGAAATCACAAACAAGTAAAAACAAACAAAAATGCAAATAAAAATACAAAGCAAAGAAACAAAGAAATCACAAACATCAGTTATCAGACTGTACGAAGATTTAGTCACCTCTGGGGATGGAAGATCAAAGAGCCCGAGACATAAATTGACAAAGGCATTTTTTCAAAAGGTATGCAGCTGATATTGCTTATAATCTCACTGAAAAATTGCTGAAATAAAGTTGTCAAGAATTTCATTTTCTTTCACTAAGACCATTGCATAAACTCTGATTCCATGCAAGAGAGAAAAGATGTTACACCCAAATCAGGGCACATCATTCTTGCCTAACTGAGCAAACTGGAAATTCAAGCACCAGGACATGATAGAGAATGAGCTCTGGGACGCAGCCTGCTTACACTTCACAGGGAGACCCACACTCAGCAGCTTCCCCACGTTCCCAGGCCTTGGGGATCACTCTCAATGAGGACACGGTGCCCAGGGGGGCTCACTGCACTGATGGAGGGAATCCTAAGCAGCCAGAAATGTGCCAGTATGGACCTGGGAACTCCTCACAGCCTGCAGTGTCTCCTGCAGCATCTTAGTTCTCCATTGTAACCACACATTTAACTACAACTTAAGGTTGCATTCACAGAGACTGGTTTTATAACACCAGATGTGCTATTTTTGCTTAATGCCAATTTACTACCAACAACTAATACAACACAATTCAATTATCTCATCATCTGCAATTACTAGAGACTTCTGGGTCAAGGCTCAATCTCTACATAAAGGTGCAGGTTAATATTAGTAGATAGCAAGTGTCAGCTCTCCTGGTCTCTTGTCTCCTTTTCGAAGTTATATAGAGGACCCAGTGCAGTATCCTAGCAGCTAAAATCTACTCCTTGCAGGGGCCAGGATCTCATGTAGGTGCCAGTACTAATACTGGTGACCCAGCTTCCCATTCAATTTCCTGCCTTTGCCCTGAGAAAGCAGCTGACAACAGCCCAAAGCACTGGGACCCTGCACCAACATGGGAGACTAAGAATAAAATTCTGGGCTCCTGGCTTGGATCAGCGCAGCTCAGGCATTTGCAGTCACTTGGGGATTGAATCAATGCACAGAAGGTCTTTCTGTTTGTCTATCCTATTGTGTGTCTCCTTTCCAGTAAAAATAAAGTTAAACTTCAAAAAAGATCCATGTCCCAGATATTGAACACAAATAAATAATACTAACTTTCTTAGTAAACCAAATACACTGACAATTTTTTACTCTTTCTGCCACCAGAATAGGACCACTGCAAATATTCACTGAAATAACTTAGCAAACCAGTCACAAACATACTCAAAAATTGAGAAGTGGTCTAGGCCATCAAAATTTTACCTTCACAAAGATTCTTTGTTGGTACAAATTATCCTCTGACTAAACCAACTTGTGGATGCAAAATGAAACTACTGCATATCCCAAGCTCACTACCCTAGGATTTACCTGGGCCTTTGCCAAGATTTTACTCCCTAGGCAGCCAGGGCTGAGAGAACCCAGAGTGCATCAATCATTTCTTCAGATGACATTAATATGTCACCAAGGAATGGAGTTCTGGATGGGCAAAGCCCTGAAGGGCTTAGCTATATTAAATAGAAATGGAACACAACAGATGCCCTCAAGTTTAAGGGCATCAGCTGCCACTTCGAAAGGAAACCCCCAATCTACTGCTCTCTTTCAGGGGGAATGAGTGAGACAGAGCATAAGTTAGTCATGTTTTTTGTTATAAAGTATTTTGAAACTCTGAAAAACAAAAACAGTATAATAAGCCCATGTAAATGTTTCAATGGGGGATCACAGGTTGAAAATATTCTGATAAAATGCATGCACTTAAGTTAGGCAAAAGGAGATACACTAAGACTTTAGAAGCTTAGTTTAATTTTTTTTTTTTTCAATTAACTGCACTGACCTTTTCATCCAGTCTCTCACTTGCCACATGCCTGCAACAGCCACAAGAACAAAACCAGGTCAGGTTTTTCACACTGGTACCCAAGCCACTGTCTGCTGCCTCCCAGCTTGTGCAGTAGCTGCACACTGCATTTGCACAGAAATGAAACCCAGGCATTCTGATGGAGACACAGGAGTCCCAATGTCATCTTAGCCACTGTCACACACACCCACACAGGGCAGTGATGCCTTCCTGTGCTGTGTCAGGTGGGCATTCGCTGCTTTTCTATCATGCTTACTGTTCATGGCAAACAGTTCTTTTAAAGAGCTAATGCCTATTTTGTGAGACAGAAAAAAAAAAAGGCAACGTAGTGAATTGTATCTTGGAGGAAATAATGACTCCTGTTGTGATTTTTCAGGGCAGAGAGCAGCACTTGGCATTGAGGCAAGGGTTCTGCACATTCAGAGATTTATTCCCTGCCTTAATGCTCTCTGCTGAACCTGACTTATTCCCTCGACAACTCATGGGGACATTGAATCCCAATTGGGAGAACTTAAGGGAATGGGTGACAACATACCAGAAGCCATCAGGATAAATCAGTAGTGCTGCCTTCACAGCTCCTTCCTCAGGTTCTAGAGAAGCCCCTTGGTGTGAGTCCCCGTGCACTCCCTTTGCTTGTCTACAAGGTCGCTGTGCCACCCCAGGCCTCTGCCAAGCACAATGCTAGCACCCCATACTGCCCCTCAACCTTGCAGCAAAACTCTGAGCAAAACAAGGCTGTTTGTTCTAACTGCTGGAGTCTGTGCTGGTCTGGTGTGAGCAACAAGAAAACTGCCCCAGACCCTTAGGAGGAGCTTCACTGAGGACTGAGCTGGGGGCTTGAAGTGCTGCTTCTCAACTCAAGACATACCTTCACATAAACAAAAAAGAAATATGCCCAACATGCAGGCTGAACTGTTCCTTGGCCCTCCCCCCTCCTCACTTCACAATGGGTTCCACTGTGAGTCCTAGTGTTCAAGGTCAGTGCTGCAGAGTGAGGACCCCAAGGTCCCCCTCCTGGCCCCCGCCCGCCCCGGGGCCTCAGGAGATGCTCTCACACACTCACCCTTCCCAGCTTCTCACCAGTCGGGTGTCCTGCACAGGCTCCTGCGAGGAGGGAGCTCACAGGGCAGCACTGGCTCAGCCACCTGCGCCTCTCCACCAGCACAACCAGCAACGTGGCTATGGCGGAACTCCACAACAACCTCCTGCCTGCTGCCACAGGACTTCCTGGGAGTGCTTGATTTGACCGCTCCCACACACCTTGGGCAGGTCAGAGACGTCACAGCCAATCAGAATCACGAAGGGGAGAGCAGTGAGGGAGGATTCTGGCGGGAGGGGGAGTGAGGGGCGGGGCTTAACCTCAGGCAGGAAGTGGCCTCCTCTCTTGCAGCTTGAGCCTTCCAACAGCAGGGGCCGCTGTCGCCTCTCACATCAGTCCACCTCCTGGCCTCTCCTTCCCTCTCTGCTTCATTTTCAAGTCTGGAAACTAAGAAATACATGACAAGAGTCTGCAGATTCACCTCACTGAATGTTCAATCGATTCTGAGGATTTTCCTTTTGTATTCGCTTTTTGTTTTTGTCATTTGACGCTTGATAATACAGAGCAGAAAAATGTTTTAAAATGTAGTGTAGGGCCCGACGCGATGCCGCAAGGGGTTAAGGTCCTCGCCTTGCACGCCCCGGGATCCCATATGGGCGCTGGTTCTAATCCAGGCAGCTCCACTTCCCATCCAGCTCCCTGTCTGTGGCCTGGGAAAGCAGTCGAGGATAGCCCAAAGTTTTGGGACCCTGCACCTGCATGGGAAACCCAAAAGAAGCTCCTGGCTTCGGAATGGCTCAACTCCAGCCATTATGTCTGCCTCGGGAGTGAATCCATATATCCGCCTTTCCTATAAAAATAATGTAGTATAAATTAATATTTTAGATCTCATTTCTCTTACTGATGTTCTTTCCTGATGTATGTTTTATTTTCATATTGTTCTATACCTTTTTCTTATTAGTAATAGCAGCTTGTTTGTTCATATTGTCTCCTCCTCTGAAATATTGCTTGATTCTCTTGTCAGTTTAAGTTTGGATTTGCATAAATGAGTCATTGGTACACACTGAGAGTTCTGCTGCTTAAAATGTCACAACTATGCATACAATTTCCTTTCTGTGGGGAATTTCCTCATTGCACATTCAAAACAATCTTGAAGAGGCAATGTGTAAGACCTGGCTCTGTAGCCTAATGGTTTTACCTTGCATGCACCAGGATCCCACATGAACCTGATTCTTTTTTTGGTTTTTGTTTTGTTTTGTTTTTTTTTAAGGGAACCTGTCCCAGACAAAAGCCTCAGTGTTCATTATGAGGTTTATAATCAATTACTTTGTAAATGTAATTGTAAGAACCATTTAAGTAAATGATTTCCTCACCACAGCCTCTGCCCCTTTTTGGTGCATGGCTGTCTCTGCCAGTGCCACTGTCCCTGTAGCTGACTTTCCCTGGAAGGTGCCCGTGTGTCTGATGCCCAGTGGCATCACCAGTCACTACATATGCAACCCTGCTCAGCTCCCAGGCCCTGCACCTCTAGGCCTTCTGCCTTGTGGGCCACTCAAGGCTCATGAGGTTGTGCCTGTGTCCCCGATAACCCTAACCTGCATGCCAGCCCTTCCAGGGCCAGCTGGGTTGGGCTGGAGCACTGTGAGCCTCTAGTACTCCCCTTCCCACAAGCCGTCTGACCAGGATCAGGTGGTTTCTTGCATTGCCCCAAAAGCTCACTGCCGCTGCCACCCTCTTGGTCCACGACGGCTGTGCCGGCATCCCCAGCACCATTTCTCGGCCCACCCTGACACCCCTTATGCTGCTCTAGGGCCAGATCAGCTTATCCACTGCCAACCCCCCCCTCCCAAATTAGGGGCACCCTGGGGACATGCCTGGCACTCCAGGATCCAGCAGCCTTGGCTATGTGCCTCTTTTCGCTCTTCTCCTATGAACCTGTAGCACACCCTCCTGGTCGGTCCACAGCTCTAGTGCCAGGTGGCTCACAGAGCCTCTCTCATAGAAGCCACTCCCAGATTGGATACGCTGGGCTGGCCACTGGCCCCCAGGTCCCAGCACTGCACCTGCTGCTCCAGGGTGGAAACAGTCTGTCCCAGCCCTCCTGCACAGCACCCTGCACACTGTTTGCCCCAGGGTTAGGCAGGTTCAGCCGGTGTCACATACCCCACACCCCCACTCTGGGGGGACTGGACCCTATCAGACAGCATGCTATGTGTTCCAGTCCTCTCACTGTGCCAGCTCTTCACTCAGACCACACCCCGTGAGTGCCCAGACTGCCCAACATCCACTGTCTCTTCCAGGGCCATGCTGCCTTGATTGTCACAACAAAACCAGGCCAAGGAAGGACGCCATCAGCTGCAACCTGCCTGCCAGGCGCTCCAGGGTCATGTGTGCTTGAACAGTGACTCCACCCTGCCCACTCTCCACTCCTGTACCAACAGGGCTTAGCTGGTACCCCCATGTGTGCCAGGCATGCACACTGTGTGCTCCTGGGACAAGGGGTCATGACAGCAAGCCGAGGACTAAAGATGATGACCGGCAGCTTGTTCTAGGGCCAGAGGGACAAGCCACTGCACGCTGTACCTGCTGTCCTCCCACCATCTACTTCAGAGCCAAGTCATCCTGGTCAGTGTTCCTGATCGCACCGCACCACTATAATCATCCACTTCAGGACCGAATTGTGCTGGGGGAAGGCTGTGCCTTTAATATGTTCCCTCCATTGCCCCACCTGCCCATCCAGGGCCAGGTTTGGTGAGCCAGCACCACTGCACCTCTAGCTCAACCGCACTGACACACTGTCCACCATCTGCTGCTTAGAGCAAATTGGGCTCAGCCAGTTCCCTCAGTGCTGGGTCCCTTTCTGCAGCCACCCTCCCCCTGCCACCCCCAGCCTGCATGCCTTGAGTCCTCCACCCCACATCATGCCCACCCTGTCACCTTAACTGATCCTCCAGTGTTTTGTCCCCCATCCATAGCCAATGTGCAAGCTGCTCCAGGGCCATGCTGACAGGTCAGATCCAACATTCAACTCTAGCCTGTTTGTCCCGGTAGACTTCCCAAGGCTCCAGAATAAGGTGGGCTAGAGTTGCAAGGAATTCAAAGCAAAACACTGCGGAAAAACTTGCTTCTTGTCTCACATGACACAATATCCATGCAGCCAACTCTAGTTTGCAAGGCAGGAATTATTTAATAAGAGGAAGGAAAATGGTTTATGTCCTAGTGGCAGGATGGGAGGAAAGGCCCAAGAAAATGGTGGAAATAGTGCCTTTTATGTACCATCTCAGAGAGGGGTTCACATGAGTCACCCCAAGGGCAGGCAGAGAAACTTGTTCACAATGGGTAGAAATGTCTATCACCTCACCCAGAAAAAAGAGGGTGAGACTTGTGGCTTTCTTCTCCCAAAGTTGTGGGATAGATAGCCAGTTCAGGGGCACCAGCTTGGAAGACACACCTCCCACACCATCTAGGATTTCCCTTCTGCCCACCTGGGACACTCACTTATCATCACCTGGAACCTGAGAGGGTGTTACCACTCCCCTGACAAACCTTAATGAAGCCCATGATAGGAAGGGGATCACTCTCTTGGTCACATGCTTCCATTGCTCTGACATTCTGACTCTTGGCCTCCCCACTACCTGCTTGTTCTCTGGCTTCCTGCAGACAGACTCTGAGGACAGGTAGCCCCTGTGCATGGCCCCTGTATGTCTGTATTCTTCACTTTCTGTTAAATGCTTTGGTGGCACAGTAAGGATGTTAATTCAAACATGCTTTATATGACCAACTTGTGTACTTTTAAGAATTTCAGGAGAGGTGAGACCTAGCAGTAATGGAGTGTGGGCAAAGAAGGCAAGGGAATGTGAATGTCTGCAGCCTTGTAAGTGTGGCCAGGTTGTTCACTGTATGTCTCTTAGGATAACTTATATTGCTGGGGAAGCTGGGGCATAGATCTTCAGATTAACAGACAGACTTCAGGGTAATGACCATTTCTTCCTCTTGGGGTTTCCATTCAGACTGGGTTGTCACATGGACTTGGCTTTTGTTAATTTCTAGTGTGCCCTGTTATCACCAAACTTGGTTAACAAAGTCTCCTTAATACACCTTAGACTTGTCTGGCATGATCTTGCTTGCACCCCACAATAGCATCCTGGAGACAAGTTGAAAGCTGAAGCACAGTTCCTTTGACAGTGACCCAGAGATGAGGTTAGTGTGAGCCACATCTCACTGTGTTTGATATGGCAACAGCTGTGAGGGATGATTAATATGCTGATTGTATCCCTGTGTTCCCTCTCCAGAAGAAGAAAACAGGAAGGACATGGAAATAGGGGAAAAGCCTGATGTCACATTTTAAAGGATACTTTTACCAGGGACCAGGAGATGCAGTATGATCCCTTACACACTACTCCAGTGCCTTCATGCCCACAACCACCCTCTGCTTGCCCCAGGGCCAGACAGGCTAGGCCAGCCTCCTCTTTCATTAAGCATGCCTGTCCATCATCCTGCTTGTCACTTAGGGACCATGCCAGCTCAGATGGTGCCTACTGTGTCTCCCAGCCTACCTGCCTGTGGCTATAGGGCCAGGCCAGGTGTAAAAGCATCCACAAGCCTCTTACACACAGGCCCTCCAGCCCTGCTCACTGCTTGAGGCCTAGGCCAGCTCTGTGGACTACCCATGCACACAAAGCAGTCCTGCCTTGCTGCCCTGTTTGCCTCTTCAGGTCTAGGATGGCTCTGCCAAGGATCCTGCCATCCTTACCCTCCATCTTACTCCTCAGGGCTAGCCTCACTCTCCCTGGACCCACAGAGCCTCTAGAATTCCCACCTTGATTGCTGCAGCAGACACAGGTCCTTTGGGCAGGAAAAAACTGTGCTTCCAGCCCACCTATCACACCTTGATCAGGCTACTCCAGGTGGTTCTGCCTGCCACTCCAGGGACAGACTGGCTTGCTCAGAGTAACACACTCCACAACATGCCCAGCCCCACAACCAACCTTGGCGCTGCCAGGTCAGATGGGCCCACACATCACTTTCTGTGCTCCCAGCCTACTTGTCAAACATTCCAGGATTCAGTAGGCTCTGCCACCTCTTGTCAACCCCACACATGTCTGTAGCATGCCTGTCCATCTGCCACATCAGCAGCTCAAGATCAGGCTGTCTCAGCTGCAGAATCTTGATGCTGAACCAGCCCTGTTTTAGCCATTGCTACTATTTGGTCTGGGGAGTGAACTAGCACATGGAAGACCCCTTTCTTATCCTTCCCTCTATTATTCCAAATACAAAAATAAATTTTAAAACTCTGGGCCCAGCACAGTTGCTTAGCGTGCCAGGATCCCATATGGGTGGCAGTTTAATCTTGGCAGCAGTGGAGGACAGCCCAAAGCCTGGGATCCTGCACCCATATGGGAGACCCAAAAGAAGCTCTGGCTCCTGGCTTTGGATCAGCTCACCTCCAGCCATTGCAGACATTTGGGAAATGAATCATTGGATGGAAGATCTCCCCCTTTGTCTCTCCTCCTCTCCATAAATCTGACTTTGTAATAAGTATGAATAAAACGTTTTTAAAAACTCAAATTTTAAACAAAGGCTTGTTTTAAAGATCTATTTATTTATTTATTTATTTATTTATTTATTTATTTATTTATTTATTTATTTATTGGAAAGGCGGATATACACAGAGGAGAGACAGAGAGGAAGATCCTTTCTGCGATGATTCACTCCCCAAGTGACCGCAATAGCCCATGTTATGCCAATCCGAAGTCAGGAGCCTCTTCTGGGTCTCCCGCACAGGTGCAGGGCCCCAAATCCTTGGGCCATCCTCGACTGCTTTCCCGGGCCACAAGCAGGGAGCTGGAAAGGGAGCAGGGCTGCCGGGATTAGAACTGGCGCCCATATGGGATCCCAGGACATGCAATCCGAGGACCTCAACCACTGTGCCACCACGCCGTCCCCAAAGTCCTCTTTTAAAATATGGAAATTCACACAGTGTTTCATAATGTCCATTTGCTAAGTTTCCAAACACTGCCACATATGCGTTCATTCAAAATGCAAAATGAATTCATCATTATCCTCTTCATAAGCATTAAACAGACTGTGAAGAATACACACATACAAGAGACATTTTAGGGACTACTGGAGACCTGAGACCAACCAGGTACTGGGGAGACCAAGAGTCAGAGTGTGAGAGCAATGGAAGCACCTGACCAATACAGCGAGTCCCTCCCTATCAGGGGCCACTGTGGGGGCTTGTGAGGGGAGTGGTTACACAACAATGCAATACCGCCCCCTCTCAGCTTCCAGGTTAGCATCATAGGTGGGCAGAAGGGAACATCTAGGTGGTGGTGTGGGGTGTGTTTTCCAAGCTGATGACTGAACTAGCTGCCTACCCCACAGATTTGGGAGTAAGAAGCCACATGCCTCACCCATTTTTCTGGTTGAGGTAGCGGACATTACTATCCATTGTGAATAACTTACTTCTTTTTGCCCTTGGGGTGACTCATGTGAACCCCTCCCTGAGTTGATGCTGTATGGACTCAATTTCCACCAATACCTCAACTCTTTCCTCCCTTGAAGCCCGACCTGCTGCTAGGGCAGGCCACCTTCCTTCTGCTTCTTAAATAAACTCTGCTTTTCTAACTGGAGTTGTCCACATGAACATTAATTCACAAGACAGGAAATAGTTTGCTGCAGTGTTTCATGTTGATTTCCCTACCACACTAGCCTGCTTTGCCCTGCAGCAGTGGGAAGGCTATGGGTGCGAGCAGGCTAGAAATGAGTGTTGGCGGCCCAAGCCCTTCTGGCCCTGGAGGAGAATCAAGGCAGGCCAGGGGTGTGGGATAAAACACTAGAGGATCAGATGATGCAGCAGGGTGGGTGAATTGTGTGGCAGGGGACTTAGGGCGTGCAGGCTGGGGCTGCAGTGTCACCAGTAGAAGAGGCGCAGCCCTGGAGCGGTTGGCAAACACACTGCCTGCTGAGGGAGCGGGATCACCGGCTGAACCCAACTGGCTCTTGAGCAGCGGACAGCGGATGGTGTGGCAGTGTTCCTGGGCTAGAGGAATGCTGGTGCCAGCTAACTGAGCCTGGATCTGGATTGGCAAGCGGGGCAAATGATGGTGTTATGTTAAAGAAGCACTTCTACCACCACCACCACCCCGCCCATGCAATTCACTCTGGCCCTAAAATGGAGGACTACAGTGCTTTGGGAGAGGGACACCAACCAGGATGTCTTGGCTATGAAGCAAATGGCAGGCAGAGAGGGCGTGCACAGTGCACTCTCTTGTCCAGTTTGGCCCCAGAATAGCGACCAGTGGGCTCCTTAGGCTCTGGCCTTACTGCCATGACCCATTGGCTCTGAAACAAATTGCATGCATATTGGGGGCACATGTGGATACCGACCAAGCAGCATGTGGGCCTGAGCGAACTGTGAGCAAGGGCTGAGGGGTGCACTGGCCTAGGTGGCTTGCGTGATGTGGCCCTGGAGCAGATGGAGTGCATGCTCAGGGCCATGAATGCTGTCTGAACAGGCCTGGCCCTAGATCATTAGGGGGTAGGTTGACTGGTAGGGGCAATGGTGAGGTTGGGTTAGAGGCACACGGAACACTAGTTGAGCCCACCTGATTCTGGAGTGGCTTGCAGGCAAGGTGGGAATGGGGGACATAGTTGTTAACAGAGTGGACATCCGGTGGGTTGGGGGCAGGGGATGCCAGCTAAACTGGCCAGTTCTTGTAGCAGTAGTCTATGAGCTGCCATGCAGGGCAAACCCCATATGTTGCTTGGTCTATGAGCAGCCTGTTGGGTGTGCCGGGTGGCTGTCTGTGCCCACCTGGTTCTGCAGCAGCAAGCAGAGTAGTGGGGCAGATGTGTTGGTGATTTGGGCAGAGTGGGCCTAGGCATGGAGCAGCAAGAAGCCTAGAGGTGTGGGTTATCAGCCTAGCCCTTGTGGCTCTGGAGCAGGTTGCAGGCGAGCTAGAAGAGCATGGGCATAGTCCACCTTGGCCCGGCCCTGGAGTGGCCAGCCTTAGGGGTATTAGGAGGCACACGGTGGTCGGCAAACGTTGGCTGATTCTACTTGCCCTCCAGACACGTATGGTACAGAGCATCAGTTGGACTAGAGGTAAGGGCGTTTCTGGTCAAGCAGGCCTGTCTCTGCAGCTGGGCAGCTGGGCACAAGGCAGGAAAACTAGAGGCAGTGTAGGTGCTGGGTGAAATGGTCTGGCATTGGAATGCAGGCAGAGTGTGGTGCATGAGGGCTGGGGCCATGTATGCTAGCCCAGGAAGTCTGGCTCCACCCTGGAGCTGGAGTCATCTTGACAGATGGTAGGGTGATGGGACAGGGGACAGAGGCCAGCCCAGTGTTCCTGGCCTGGGAGCGGCTGGCAGACAAGAGGTTGTCAGAGTGAAGAAGTTGGTGACCTAGCTTGCCTGGCACTAGAGCTGCAGACCAGGCAGGCATACTACAGGTTCATTGAGGATGAGGGGTAAGAGATAACACAGTCTAAGCAGCCTGCCCTTGGAGCACCAGAAAGGTATACTTGCTGTGGGGCAGATTGCTGTAGCCAAGCTGACATAGCCATAGAGCCTTAGAGCAGCCTGTGGGGTGACATAGTGAGTTAAGAAGTGGTGCTGGGGGCGCCAACAGAGCTGTCTTGTCCCTGGAACAGGCAAGGGTGGCTGTAAGCAAATGGGACACTGGCTGAGATCACCTGGCCCTGGTGCAGGGGGCTTGTACACCAGCACAGCCCAGCTGGCTTTGGAAGGGCTGGCATGCATGTTAGGGTTGTTAGGGATGCAGGCACAACTCCTCTGGGCATGGAGTGGCATGTGCAGTGGGTGGGCTAGAGGCGCAGACCTGCCATCTGAGTAGGCTTGCACTAGAAGTGATTGGTGCTGCCTCTGAGCATAGACTCACTGGCACCTTCCAGAGGAAGTCAGCTACCAGTAGAGTGGCACTGGCAGTGACAGTCATGCACCCAAAAGGGGCAGAGACTGTGATGAAGAAATCATTCACTTGACTGCTGCTTACAATTACATTTGCAGAGTAAATAATTACGAGTGTCCTAATAAACAGTCAGGTTTTTGACTCTGATACGATCTCTTCAAATGAATCTTGCTTATTTTGTAGGATTGATTCTAAGTGAAGTGGTGTCCCTTTGTAGAATCACAGTGTGTTCTCTCAGGGGTCCTATTTGGTAGCAACAGAAACCTTTTCAACAATGATCCCTATGCTCACCTTGTATCATTTCTCATGGAATCCACATCCAGAACAGGATGTCTGAGCTTCTTCAATCAGTGTCAGGGATCTCCTGGATTCCCCTCCTCCCCGCCCCTGGCCTTTCACTTGACTGG
>NW_024466411.1:0-14989 GCF_017591425.1 Ochotona curzoniae
CAGCTACCTTTGAAAAGCAAGATTCTGGCACCATTTACAACACGAAGTACTTGTTAGCTATAGCGAAGAAAAACACAATGTGCTTAAATGCAGCTTATTGAGTATTCCGCACAAAGTAATGATCTAGCTGCTCCTTTGAAATGCAGACAACTCCACGTTCAGCGAGAACATCAGCGCCAACGCAGTTTTCAGCTACCTTTGAAAACCAAGGCTCTGGCACCATTTAAAACACGAAGTACATGTTAGCTATAGGGAAGAAACTCAGAATGTGAAACTGCTTCACAATGGAAAACCCGCTTAAAACGAAATCCCAACTTTTCTCACACACTATCTATAAAACACAATGTGCTGAAATGCATCTTCTTGAGTATTCCGCTCAAAGTAATGATCTAGCTGCTCCTTTGAAATGCAGACAACTCCACGGTCAGCAAGAACTGCACCGCCAAAGCAGGTATAAAACACAATGTGCTGAAATGCAGCTTATTGAGTATTCTGCACAAAGTAATGATCTAGCTGCTTCTTTGTATTACAGCCCACTCCACATCCAGCGAGAACATCAACACCAATGCAGTTTTCAGCTGCTTTCGAAAACCAAGGTTCTGGCACCATTTACAACACGAAGTACATGTTACCTATATGGAAGAAACTCAGAATGTGAAACTGCTTCACAAAGGAAAACCCACTTAAAACGAAATTCCAACTTTTCTCACACACTATCTATACAACACAATGTGCTGAAATGCAGCTTCTTGAGTATTCCGCACAAAGTAATGATCTAGCTGCTCCTTTGAAATGCAGTCAACTCCACGTTCAGCGAGAACATCAGCGCCAACGCAGTTTTCAGCTACCTTTGAAAAGCAAGGTTCTGGCACCATTTACAACACGAAGTACATGTTAGCTATAGCGAAGAAAAACACAATGTGCTTAAATGCAGCTTCTTGAGTATTCCGCACAAAGTAATGATCTAGCTGCTCCTTTGAATTGCAGACAGCACCACATCCAGCGAGAACATCAGCACCAATGCAGTTTTCCGCTAGCTTTGAAACCAAGCTTTTGGCACCATTTACAACACGAAGTACATGTTAGCTATAGGGAAGAAAGACACAATGCGCTGAAATGCAGCTTATTGAGTATTACAGACAAAGTAATGATCTAGCTGCTCCTTTGAAATGCAGACAACTCCACGTTCAGCGAGAACATCAGCGCGAACGCAGTTTTCAGGTACCTTTGAAAACCAAGGCTCTGGCACCATTTACAACACGAAGTACGTTAGCTATAGGGAAGAAACTCAGAATGTGAAACTGCTTCACAATGGAAAACCCGCCTAAAACGAAATCCCACTTTTCTCACACACTATCTATACACCACAATGTGCTTAAATGCAGCTTATTGAGTATTCTGCACAAAGTAATGATCTAGCTGCTCCTTTGAAATGCAGTCAACTCCATGTTCATTGAGAACATCACCGCCTACGCAGTTTTCAGCTACCTTTGAAAAGCAAGGTTCTGGCACCATTTACAACACGAAGTACTTGTTAGCTATAGCGAAGAAAAACACAATGTGCTTAAATGCAGCTTATTGAGTATTCCGCACAAAGTAATGATCTAGCTGCTCCTTTGAAATGCAGACAACTCCACGTTCAGCGAGAACATCAGCGCCAAAGCAGTTTTCAGCTACCTTTGAAAAGCAAGGTTCTGGCACCATTTACAACACGAAGTACATGTTAGCGTTAGCGAAGAAAAACACAATGTGCTGAAATGCAGCTTATGGAGTATTCTGCACAAAGTAACGATCTGGCTGCTCCTTTGAAATACAGACAACTCCACGTTCAGCGAGAACATCAGCGCCAACGCAGTTTTCAGGTACCTTTGAAAACCAAGGCTCTGGCAACATTTACAACACGAAGTACATGTAAGCTATAGGGAAGAAACTCAGAATGTGAAACTGCTTCACAATAGAAAACCCGCTTCGAACGAAATCGCATATTTCTCACACACTATCTATACAACACAATGTGCTTAAATGCAGCTTCTTGAGTATTCCGCACAAAGTAATGATCTAGCTGCTCCTTTGAATTGCAGAGAGCACCACATCCAGCGAGAACATCAACACCAATGCAGTTTTCCGCTAACTTTGTAACAATGCTTTTGGCACCATTTACAACACGAAGTATATGTTAGCTGTAGGGAAGAAAGACACAATGCGCTGAAAGGCAACTTATTGAGTATTAAAGACAAAGTAATGATCTAGCTGCTCCATTGAAATGCAGACAACTCCACGTTCAGCATGAACATCACCCCCAAAGCAGTTTTCAGCTACCTTTGAAAACCAAGGTTCTGGCACCATTTACAACACGAAGTATATGTTAGCTATAGCGAAGAAAAACCAATGCGCTCACATGCAGCTTATTGAGTGTTCCGCTCAAAGAAATGATCTAGCTGCTCCTTTGAAATGCAGACAACTCCACGTTCAGCAAGAACTGCATCGCCAAAGCAGTTTTCAGCTACCTTTGAAAAGCAAGTTTCTGGCACCATTTACAACACGAAGTACATGTTAGCTGTAGCGAAGAAAAACACAATGCGCTGAAATGCAGCTTATTGAGTGTTGCGCACAAAATAATGATCTAGCTACTCCTTTGAAATGCAGCCCAATCCACATCCAGCGAGAAAATCAGCACCAATGCAGTTTTCAGCTACCTTTGAAAAGCAAGGTTCTGGCACCATTTACAACACGAAGTACATGTTAGCGTTAGCGAAGAAAAAAATGCGATGAAAGGCAGCTTATTTAGTATTACAGACAACGTAATGATCTAGCTGCTCCTTTGAAATGCAGACAACTCCACGTTCAGCGAGAACATCAGCGCCAATGCAGTTTTCAGGTACCTTTGAAAACCAAGGCTCTGGCACCATTTACAAAACGAAGTATATGTTAGCTATAGAGATGAAACTCAGAATGTGAAACTGCTTCACAATGGAAAACCCGCTTCGAACGAAATCCCACTTTTCTCACACAGTGTCTATAAAACACAATGTGCCTAAATGCAGCTTCTTGAGTATTCCGCACAAAGTAATGATCTAGCTGCTCCTTTGAAATGCAGACAACTCCACGTTCAGCGAGAACATCAGCGCCAACGCAGTTTTCAGCTACCTTTGAAAACCAAGGCTCTGGCACCATTTACAACACGAAGTACATGTTAGATATAGGCAAGAAACTCAGAATGTGAAACTGCTTCACAATGGAAAACCCGCTTAAAAAGAAATCCCAACTTTTCTCACACACTATCTATAAAACACTATGTGCTGAAATGCAGCTTCTTGAGTATTCCGCTCAAAGTAATGATCTAGCTGCTCCTTTGAAATGCAGACAACTCCACGTACAGCAAGAACTGCACCGCCAAAGCAGACTATAAAACACAATGTGCTGAAATGCAGCTTCTTGAGTATTCCGCACAAAGTAATGATCTAGCTGCTCCTTTGTATTACAGCACACTCCACATCCAGCGAGAACATCAACAGCAATGCAGTTTTCAGCTGCTTTCGAAAACCAATGTTCTGGCACCATTTACAACACGAAGTACATGTAAGCTATAGGGAAGAAACTCAGAATGTGAAACTGCTTCACAATGGAAAACCCGCTTAAAACGAAATCGCATATTTCTCACACACTATCTATACAACACAATGTGGTTAAATGCAGCTTCTTGAGTATTCCGCACAAAGTAATGATCTAGCTGCTCCTGTGAATTGCAGATAGCACCACATCCAGCGAGAACATCAACACCAATGCAGATTTCCGCTAGCTTTGTAACAATGCTTTTGGCACCATTTACAACACGAAGTATATGTTAGCTATAGGGAAGAAAGACACAATGCGCTGAAAGGCAACTTATTGAGTATTATAGACAAAGTAATGATCTAGCTGCTCCATTGAAATGCAGACAACTCCACGTTCAGCATGAACATCACCCCCAAAGCAGTTTTCAGCTACCTTTGAAAACCAAGGTTCTGGCACCATTTACAACACGAAGTACATGTTAGCTATAGCGAAGAAAAACCAATGCGCTCAAATGCAGCTTATTGAGTGTTCCGCACAAAATAATGATCTAGCTACTCCTTTGAAATGCAGCCGACTCCACATCCAGCGAGAATATCAACACCAATTCAGGTTTCAGCCTCTTTCGAAAACCAAGGTCCTGGCACCATTTACAACACGAAGTACATGTTAGCTAAAGGGAAGAAAAACACAATGCCTTGAAATGCAGCTTATTGAGTATTCCGCTCAAAGTAATGATCTAGCTGCTCCTTTGAAATGCAGACAACTCCACGTTCAGCAAGAACTGCATCGCCAAAGCAGTTTTCAGCTACCTTTGAAAAGCAAGGTTCTGGCACCATTTACAACACGAAGTACATGTTAGCTATAGCGAAGAAAAACCAATGCGCTGAAATGCAGCTTATTGAGTGTTCCGCACAAAATAATGATCTAGCTACTCCTTTGAAATGCATCCCACTCCACATCCAGCGAGAACATCAACACCAATGCACTTTTCAGCTACCTTTGAAAAGCAAGGTTCTGGCACCATTTACAACACGAAGTATATGTTAGCTGTAGGGAAGAAAGACACAATGCGCTGAAAGGCAACTTATTGAGTATTAAAGACAAAGTAATGATCTAGCTGCTCCATTGAAATGCAGACAACTCCACGTTCAGCATGAACATCACCCCCAAAGCAGTTTTCAGCTACCTTTGAAAACCAAGGTTCTGGCACCATTTACAACACGAAGTATATGTTAGCTATAGCGAAGAAAAACCAATGCGCTCACATGCAGCTTCTTGAGTGTTCCGCTCAAAGTAATGATCTAGCTGCTCCTTTGAAATGCAGACAACTCCACGTTCAGCAAGAACTGCATCGCCAAAGCAGTTTTCAGCTACCTTTGAAAAGCAAGTTTCTGGCACCATTTACAACACGAAGTACATGTTAGCTGTAGCGAAGAAAAACACAATGCGCTGAAATGCAGCTTATTGAGTGTTGCGCACAAAATAATGATCTAGCTACTCCTTTGAAATGCAGCCCACTCCACATCCAGCGAGAAAATCAACACCAATGCAGTTTTCAGCTACCTTTGAAAAGCAAGGTTCTGGCACCATTTACAACACGAAGTACATGTTAGCGTTAGCGAAGAAAAAAATGCGATGAAAGGCAGCTTATTTAGTATTACAGACAACGTAATGATCTAGCTGCTCCTTTGAAATGCAGACAACTCCACGTTCAGCGAGAACATCAGCGCCAATGCAGTTTTCAGGTACCTTTGAAAACCAAGTCTCTGGCACCATTTACAAAACGAAGTATATGTTAGCTATAGAGAAGAAACTCAGAATGTGAAACTGCTTCACAATGGAAAACCCGCTTCGAACGAAATCCCACTTTTCTCACACAGTGTCTATAAAACACAATGTGCCTAAATGCAGCTTCTTGAGTATTCCGCACAAAGTAATGATCTAGCTGCTCCTTTGAAATGCAGTCAACTCCACGTTCAGCGAGAACATCAGCGCCAACGCAGTTTTCAGCTACCTTTGAAAAGCAAGATTCTGGCACCATTTACAACACGAAGTACATGTTAGTGTTAGGGAAGAAAAACACAATGCGCTGAAATGCAGCTTATTGAGTGTTCCGCACAAAATAATGATCTAACTACTCCTTTGAAATGCAGCCCACTCCACATCCAGTGAGAACATCAACAGCAATGCAGTTTTCAGCTACTTTCAAAAACCAAGGTTCTGGCACCATTTACAACACGAAGTACATGTTAGCGTTAGCGAAGAAAAACACAATGTGCTGAAATGCAGCTTATGGAGTATTCTGCACAAAGTTATGATCTGGCTGCTCCTTTGCAATACAGACAACTCCACGTCCAGCGAGAACATCAGCGCCAACGCAGTTTTCAGGTACCTTTGAAAACCAAGGCTCTGGCACCATTTACAACACGAAGTACATGTTAGCTATAGGGAAGAAACTCAGAATGTGAAACTGCTTTACAATGGAAAACCCGCTTAAAAAGATATCCCATATTTCTCACACACTATCTATACAACACAATGTGCTGAAATGCAGCTTCTTGAGTATTCCGCACAAAGTAATGATCTAGCTGCTCCTTTGAAATGCAGACAACTCCACGTTCAGCGAGAACATCAGCGCCAACGCAGTTTTCAGCTACCTTTGAAAACCAAGGCTCTGGCACCATTTACAACACGAAGTACATGTTAGATATAGGCAAGAAACTCAGAATGTGAAACTGCTTCACAATGGAAAACCCGCTTAAAACGAAATCCCAACTTTTCTCACACACTATCTATAAAACACAATGTGCTGAAATGCAGCTTCTTGAGTGTTCCGCTCAAAGTAATGATCTAGCTGCTCGTTTGAAATGCAGACAACTCCACGTACAGCAAGAACTGCACCGCCAAAGCAGGCTATAAAACACAATGTGCTGAAATGCAGCTTATTGAGTATTCCGCACAAAGTAATGATCTAGCTGCTTCTTTGTATTACAGCCCACTCCACATCCAGCGAGAACATCAACACCAATGCAGTTTTCAGCTGCTTTCGAAAACCAATGTTCTGGCACCATTTACAACACGAAGTACATGTTACCTATATGGAAGAAACTCAGAATGTGAAACTGCTTCACAAAGGAAAACCCGCTTCAAACGAAATTCCAACTTTTCTCACACACTATCTATAAAACACAATGTGCTGAAATGCAGCTTATTGAGTATTCCGCACAAAGTAATGATCTAGCTGCTCCTTTGAAATGCAGTCAACTCCACGTTCAGCGAGAACATCAGCGCCAACGCAGTTTTCAGCTACCTTTGAAAAGCAAGGTTCTGGCACCATTTACAACACGAAGTACATGTTAGCTATAGCGAAGAAAAACACAATGTGCTTAAATGCAGCTTCTTGAGTATTCCGCACAAAGTAATGATCTAGCTGCTCCTTTGAATTGCAGACAGCACCACATCCAGCGAGAACATCAGCACCAATGCAGTTTTCCGCTAGCTTTGAAACCAAGCTTTTGGCACCATTTACAACACGAAGTACATGTTAGCTATAGGGAAGAAAGACACAATGCGCTGAAATGCAGCTTATTGAGTATTACAGACAAAGTAATGATCTAGCTGCTCCTTTGAAATGCAGACAACTCCACGTTCAGCGAGAACATCAGCGCCAACGCAGTTTTCAGCTACCTTTGAAAACCAAGACTCTGGCACCATTTACAACACAAAGTACATGTTAGCTATAGGGAAGAAACTCAGAATGTGAAACTGCTTCACAATGGAAAACCCGCCTAAAACGAAATCCCACTTTTCTCACACACTATCTATACACCACAATGTGCTTAAATGCAGCTTATTGAGTATTCTGCACAAAGTAATGATCTAGCTGCTCCTTTGAAATGCAGTCAACTCCATGTTCATTGAGAACATCACCGCCTACGCAGTTTTCAGCTACCTTTGAAAAGCAAGATTCTGGCACCATTTACAACACGAAGTACTTGTTAGCTATAGCGAAGAAAAACACAATGTGCTTAAATGCAGCTTCTTGAGTATTCCGCACAAAGTAATGATCTAGCTGCTCCTTTGAAATGCAGACAACTCCACGTTCAGCGAGAACATCAGCGCCAACGCAGTTTTCAGCTACCTTTGAAAACCAAGGCTCTGGCACCATTTACAACACGAAGTACATGTTAGATATAGGCAAGAAACTCAGAATGTGAAACTGCTTCACAATGGAAAACCCGCTTAAAAAGAAATCCCAACTTTTCTCACACACTATCTATAAAACACAATGTGCTGAAATGCAGCTTCTTGAGTATTCCGCTCAAAGTAATGAACTAGCTGCTCCTTTGAAATGCAGACAACACCACGTACAGCAAGAACTGCACCGCCAAAGCAGACTATAAAACACAATGTGCTGAAATGCAGCTTCTTGAGTATTCCGCACAAAGTAATGATCTAGCTGCTTCTTTGTATTACAGCCCACTCCACATCCAGCGAGAACATCAACACCAATGCAGTTTTCAGCTGCTTTCGAAAACCAATGTTCTGGCACCATTTACAACACGAAGTACATGTTACCTATATGGAAGAAACTCAGAATGTGAAACTGCTTCACAAAGGAAAACCCTCTTAAAACGAAATTCCAACTTTTCTCACACACTATCTATAAAACACAATGTGCTGAAATGCAGCTTATTGAGTATTCCGCACAAAGTAATGATCTAGCTGCTCCTTTGAAATGCAGTCAACTCCACGTTCAGCGAGAACATCAGCGCCAACGCAGTTTTCAGCTACCTTTGAAAAGCAAGGTTCTGGCACCATTTACAACACGAAGTACATGTTAGCTATAGCGAAGAAAAACACAATGTGCTTAAATGCAGCTTCTTGACTATTCCGCACAAAGTAATGATCTAGCTGCTCCTTTGAATTGCAGACAGCACCACATCCAGCGAGAACATCAGCACCAATGCAGTTTTCCGCTAGCTTTGAAACCAAGCTTTTGGCACCATTTACAACACGAAGTACATGTTAGCTATAGGGAAGAAAGACACAATGCGCTGAAATGCAGCTTATTGAGTATTACAGACAAAGTAATGATCTAGCTGCTCCTTTGAAATGCAGACAACTCCACGTTCAGCGAGAACATCAGCGCGAACGCAGTTTTCAGGTACCTTTGAAAACCAAGGCTCTGGCACCATTTACAACACGAAGTACATGTTAGCTATAGGGAAGAAACTCAGAATGTGAAACTGCTTCACAATGGAAAACCCGCCTAAAACGAAATCCCACTTTTCTCACACACTATCTATACACCACAATGTGCTTAAATGCAGCTTATTGAGTATTCTGCACAAAGTAATGATCTAGCTGCTCCTTTGAAATGCAGTCAACTCCATGTTCATTGAGAACATCACCGCCTACGCAGTTTTTCAGCTACCTTTGAAAAGCAAGATTCTGGCACCATTTACAACACGAAGTACTTGTTAGCTATAGCGAAGAAAAACACAATGTGCTTAAATGCAGCTTATTGAGTATTCCGCACAAAGTAATGATCTAGCTGCTCCTTTGAAATGCAGACAACTCCACGTTCAGCGAGAACATCAGCGCCAACGCAGTTTTCAGCTACCTTTGAAAACCAAGGCTCTGGCACCATTTACAACACGAAGTACATGTTAGATATAGGGAAGAAACTCAGAATGTGAAACTGCTTCACAATGGAAAACCCGCTTAAAAAGAAATCCCAACTTTTCTCACACACTATCTATAAAACACAATGTGCTGAAATGCAGCTTCTTGAGTATTCCGCTCAAAGTAATGATCTAGCTGCTCCTTTGAAATGCAGACAACTCCACGTACAGCAAGAACTGCACCGCCAAAGCAGACTATAAAACACAATGTGCTGAAATGCAGCTTCTTGAGTATTCCGCACAAAGTAATGATCTAGCTGCTTCTTTGTATTACAGCACACTCCACATCCAGCGAGAACATCAACAGCAATGCAGTTTTCAGCTGCTTTCGAAAACCAATGTTCTGGCACCATTTACAACACGAAGTACATGTAAGCTATAGGGAAGAAACTCAGAATGTGAAACTGCTTCACAATGGAAAACCCGCTTAAAACGAAATCGCATATTTCTCACACACTATCTATACAACACAATGTGGTTAAATGCAGCTTCTTGAGTATTCCGCACAAAGTAATGATCTAGCTGCTCCTTTGAATTGCAGATAGCACCACATCCAGCGAGAACATCAACACCAATGCAGATTTCCGCTAGCTTTGTAACAATGCTTTTGGCACCATTTACAACACGAAGTATATGTTAGCTATACGGAAGAAAGACACAATGCGCTGAAAGGCAACTTATTGAGTATTATAGACAAAGTAATGATCTAGCTGCTCCATTGAAATGCAGACAACTCCACGTTCAGCATGAATATCACACCCAAAGCAGTTTTCTGCTACCTTTGAAAACCAAGGTTCTGGCACCATTTACAACACGAAGTACATGTTAGCTATAGCGAAGAAAAACCAATGCGCTCAAATGCAGCTTATTGAGTGTTCCGCACAAAATAATGATCTAGCTACTCCTTTGAAATGCAGCCCACTCCACATCCAGCGAGAATATCAACACCAATTCAGGTTTCAGCCTCTTTCGAAAACCAAGGTCCTGGCACCATTTACAACACGAAGTACATGTTAGCTAAAGGGAAGAAAAACACAATGCCTTGAAATGCAGCTTATTGAGTATTCCGCTCAAAGTAATGATCTAGCTGCTCCTTTGAAATGCAGACAACTCCACGTTCAGCAAGAACTGCATCGCCAAAGCAGTTTTCAGCTACCTTTGAAAAGCAAGGTTCTGGCACCATTTACAACACGAAGTACATGTTAGCTATAGCGAAGAAAAACCAATGCGCTGAAATGCAGCTTATTGACTATTCCGCACAAAGTAATGATCTAGCTGCTCCTTTGAAATGCAGACAACTCCACATCCAGCGAGAACATCAACACCAATGCATTTTTAGGCTACCTTTGAAAACCAAGGCTCTGGCACCACTTACAACACGAAGTACATGTTAGCTATAGGGAAGAAAAACACAATGCGCTGAAATGCAGCTTCTTGAGTATTCCGCTCAAAGTAATGATCTAGCTGCTCCTTTGAAATGCAGACAACTCCACGTTCAGCAAGAACTGCACCGCCAAAGCAGTTTTCAGCTACCTTTGAAAACCAAGGTTCTGGCACCATTTACAACACGAAGTACATGTTAGCGTTAGGGAAGAAAAACACAATGCGCTGAAATGCAGCTTCTTGACTATTCCGTTCAAAGTAATGATCTAGCTGCTCCTTTGTAATGCAGACAACTCCACGTTCAGCGAGAACATCAGCGCCAAAGCAGTTTTCAGCTACCTTTGAAAACCAAGTTTCTGGCACCATTTACAACACGAAGTACATGTTACCTATAGCGAAGAAAAACACAATGCGATGAAAGGCAGCTTATTGAGTATTACAGACAACGTAATGATCTAGCTGCTCCTTTGAAATGCAGACAACTCCACGTTCAGTGAGAACAGCAGAGCCAACGCAGTTTGCAGCTACCTTTGAAAACCAAGGCTCTGGCACCATTTACAACACGAAGTATATGTTAGCTATAGGCAAGAAACTCAGAATGTGAAACTGCTTCACAATGGAAAACCCGCTTCGAACGAAATCCCACTTTTCTCACACAGTGTCTATAAAACACAATGTGCTGAAATGCAGCTTCTTGAGTATTCCGCTCAAAGTAATGATCTAGCTGCTCGTTTGAAATGCAGACAACTCCACGTTCAGCGAGAACATCGGCGCGAACGCAGTTTTCAGGTACCTTTGAAAACCAAGGCTCTGGCACCATTTACAACACGAAGTACATGTTAGCTATAGGGAAGAAACTCAGAATGTGAAACTGCTTCACAATGGAAAACCCGCTTAAAACGAAATCCCACTTTTCTCACACAGTATCTATACAACACAATGTGCTTAAATGCAGCTTCTTGAGTATTCCGCACAAAGTAATGATCTAGCTGCTCCTTTGAATTGCAGACAGCACCACATCCAGCGAGAACATCAACACCAATGCAGTTTTCCGCTAGCTTTGAAACCAAGCTTTTGGCACCATTTACAACACGAAGTACATGTTAGCTATAGGGAAGAAAGACACAATGCGCTGAAATGCAGCTTATTGAGTAAACAGAAAAAGTAATGATCTAGCTGCTCCTTTGAAATGCAGACAACTCCACATCCAGGGAGAATATCAACACCAATGCAGTTTTCAGCTAGCTTTGAAACCAAGGTTCTGGGACCATTTACAACACGAAGTACATGTTAGCTATAGGGAAGAAAAACACAATGTGCTGAAATGCAGCTTCTTGAGTATTCCGCTCAAAGTAATGATCTAGCTGCTCTTTTGAAATGCAGACAACTCCACGTACAGCAAAACTGCACCGCCAAAGCAGGCTATAAAACACAATGTGCTGAAATGCAGCTTATTGAGTATTCCGCACAAAGTAATGATCTAGCTGCTTCTTTGTATTGCAGCCCACCCAACATCCAGCGAGAACATCAACACCAATGCAGTTTTTAGCTGCTTTCGAAAACCAATGTTCTGGCACCATTTACAACACGAAGTACATGTTACCTATATGGAAGAAACTCAGAATGTGAAACTGCTTCACAATGGAAAACCCGCTTAAAACGAAATCCCAACTTTTCTCACACACTATCTATAAAACACAATGTGCTGAAATGCAGCTTCCTGAGTATTCCGCACAAAGTAATGATCTAGCTGCTCCTTTGAAATGCAGTCAACTCCACGTTCAGCGAGAACATCAGCGCCAACGCAGTTTTCAGCTACCTTTGAAAAGCAAGGTTCTGGCACCATTTACAACACGAAGTACATGTTAGCTATAGCGAAGAAAAACACAATGCACTGAAAGGCAGCTTATTGAGTATTCCGCACAAAATAATAAACTAGCTAATCCTTTGAAATGCAGACAACACGGCATCCAGCGATCTCAACACCAATGCAGTTTTCAGCTACCTTTGAAAACGAAGGCTCTGGCACGATTTACAACACGAAGTACGTGTTAGACATAGGCAAGAAACTCAGAATGTGAAACTGCTTCACAATGGAAAACACGTGTCGAACGAATTCCAACTTTTCTCACACAGTGGCTATAAAACACAATGTGCTGAAATGCAGCTTCTTGAGTATTCCGCTCAAAGTAATGATCTAGCTGCTCCTTTGAAATGCAGACAACTCCACGTACAGCAAGAACTGCACCGCCAAAGCAGGCTATAAAACACAATGTGCTGAAATGCAGCTTATTGAGTATTCCGCACAAAGTAATGATCTAGCTGCTTCTTTGTATTACAGCCCACTCCACATCCAGCGAGAACATCAACACCAATGCAGTTTTCAGCTGCTTTCGAAAACCAAGGTTCTGGCACCATTTACAACACGAAGTACATGTTAGCTTTCGCGAAGAAAAACACAATGTGCTGAAATGCAGCTTATGGAGTATTCTGCACAAAGTAATGATCTGGCTGCTCCTTTGAAATACAGAAAACTCCACGTTCAGCGAGAACATCAGCGCCAACGCAGTTTTCAGGTACCTTTGAAAACCAAGGCTCTGGCACCATTTACAACACGAAGTACATGTAAGCTATAGGGAAGAAACTCAGAATGTGAAACTGCTTCACAATAGAAAACCCGCTTCGAACGAAATCCCATATTTTTCACACACTATCTATACAACACAATGTGCTGAAATGCAGCTTCTTGAGTATTCCGCACAAAGTAATGATCTAGCTGCTCCTTTAAATTGCAGAGAGCACCACATCCAGCGAGAACATCAACACCAATGCAGTTTTCCGCTAACTTTGAAACAAAGCTTTTGGCACCATTTACAACACGAAGTATATGTTAGCTATAGCGAAGAAAAACACAATGCGCTGAAAGGCAACTTATTGAGTATTATAGACAAAGTAATGATCTAGCTGCTCCATTGAAATGCAGACAACTCCACGTTCAGCATGAACATCACCCCCAAAGCAGTTTTCAGCTACCTTTGAAAACCAAGGTTCTGGCACCATTTACAACACGAAGTACATGTTAGCTATAGGGAAGAAAAACCAATGCGCTCAAATGCAGCTTATTGAGTGTTCCGCACAAAATAATGATCTACCTACTCCTTTGAAATGCAGCCCACTCCACATCCAGTGAGAACATCAACACCAATGCAGTTTTCAGCTAGTTTCGAAAACCAAGGTTCTGGCACCATTTACAACACGAAGTACATGTTAGTGATAGGGAAGAAAAACACAAAGCGCTGAAATGCAGCTTATTGAGTGTTCCGCACAAAATAATGATCTAGCTGCTCCTTTGAAATGCAGCCCACTCCACATCCAGTGAGAACATCAACAGCAATGCAGTTTTCAGCTACTTTCTAAAACCAAGGTTCTGGCACCATTTACAACACGAAGTACATGTTAGCGTTAGCGAAGAAAAACACAATGTGCTGAAATGCAGCTTATGGAGTATTCTGCACAAAGTAATGATCTAGCTGCTCCTTTGAAATACAGACAACTCCACGTCCAGCGAGAACATCAGCACGAACGCAGTTTTCAGGTACCTTTGAAAACCAAGGCTCTGGCACCATTTACAACACGAAGTACATGTTAGCTATAGGGAAGAAACTCAGAATGTGAAACTGCTTCACAATAGAAAACCCGCCTAAAACGAAATCCCACTTTTCTCACACACTATCTTTACACCACAATGTGCTTAAATGCAACTTATTGAGTATTCTGCACAAAGTAATGATCTAGCTGCTCCTTTGAATAGCACACAACTCCACATCCAGCGAAACATCAGCGCCAAAGCAGTTTTCAGCTACCTTTGAAATGCAAGATTCTGGCACCATTTACAACACGAGTACATGTTAGCTATTGGGAAGAAAAACACAATGTGCTGAAATGCAGCTTCTTGAGTATTCCGCTCAAAGTAATGATCTAGCTGCTCCTTTGAAATGCAGTCAAATCCACGTTCAGCAAGAACATCAGCGCCAACGCAGTTTTCAGCTACCTTTGAAAAGCAAGGTTCTGGCACCATTTACAACACGAAGTACATGTTAGCTATAGCGAAGAAAAACACAATGCGCTGAAATGCAGCTTATTGAGTATTACAGACAACGTAATGATCTAGCTGCTCCTTTGAAATGCAGACAACTCCACGTTCAGTGAGAACAGCAGAGCCAACGCAGTTTGCAGCTACCTTTGAAAACCAAGGCTCTGGCACCATTTACAACACGAAGTATATGTTAGCTATAGGCAAGAAACTCAGAATGTGAAACTGCTTCACAATGGAAAACCCGCCTAAAACGAAATCCCACTTTTCT